>NW_017305569.1:2381765-2383282 GCF_001594115.1 Trachymyrmex septentrionalis | reverse complement strand
TATATGTATATTCTTATTATAAATGCATATGTGAAAAGATAGTTGTACAAATTTATTAGCAATTTATTATTTTTACTTTACATATATTTTTCATCGCCGAATTTCGTAACAAATACATAGTACATTTGCTCAAAAAGTATTTTGCATTAAAAGCAGTTTATTTATATTATCATATATTATATTTCCTACCCAAGTAATACATTTAAATTATAATCTATTAAAATATCTTTACATTTCAATATCTTATCATGAAATGATTTAATCCTTTGGAGATGTGATGAACCTGGCATACATTTACCTGGCGATAATAAGAAGTAACCACAATAAACTTGATTTCATTTGTTTTAAAAAATATATCTCGGTTGCTTAAAGTTGCTAAGATGTAAGAAAACATGGATTGCTCAAAACGTCATTTCTTTCATCTATTTCTCATCAAGCATACGAACTTATTCAAATTTATTGTAAAATCAAAATATATATAATCATATTCATAAACCTATATGTTTAACGAAAATATAAATATTTCATATAATTTAACTTTACTTAAAAAAATTAAAATAATGATAAAGTTATACATATATTACGTAATCAATCGATATCTTGATGTGGTATGCAATATGAAAAAAAAGTATGCTATTTGTAGCGATCGTTATCACTAGCAAACAAGTCTGGTTTCATAGCCTCGTATTGCGTATCATAAAGAATTATTAATTAATTTTAAATGATTCGATCATTACCAATAATTTTGGAGACGAATTTACCCAAAAGCTAAGGATCATTATGCCTGAAGTCCAATCTCTGAGTTAGATGATGCGAGAGGTGACTAGTTGGTACGTTTTGAAAGATAGATGTTTGTTGCCTCATCGATAGAGTACTGGGCAATGGTTGAATAATAGGTAATGTAGGGGGTAATGGCAACGGTGTTAAATGCTGCGGAAATGGTACTCCCGATTGTGGTTGTCCCGGATAATTAAAAAACCTGCAAGAAAACATATTAACATTAGTGTATACAAAACGTAATTTATATTTAACTAATTAAGAAGGAGATCGTATTTGCGAAGCAAAATTATTCATCTTTGTATTTGTTTTTAATATTACGCAATCATTGTGTCTAAATCACCTTTTTTATTTTTTTTTCTTATGTGATTGAGTTGGATCAGTTTTTTTCCTTAAATAAGATTTATTTAAATTTTAATCATAATTTGAAAAAAATCAAATTCATCAATTAAATATTTTACTGTAACTTTGATTTCTCATAGCTCTTGACGAAATTAGAATTATTAAACATTTAAAATTAATCAATCAAATTATATCAATTTCTGTTCTACTATTTTCTATTATTTAAAAAAATAAAAAACTATATTTTTTATTTTTAAATATATTTTCCTACATAAGAGATTCGCAAAAATTTATACAAATATATTGGTAATAAAATCTCGCAAAACAAATAATATATAAGAATCTTACTTTAATTAGACTGTGAGAATACAATCAATAAAAACCAGAATTAAATACCT
>NW_017305569.1:2380159-2381665 GCF_001594115.1 Trachymyrmex septentrionalis | reverse complement strand
ATAGTATATATAGTGTATATAATATATATAATATACACTATATAATGAGCACAAGTGTGGTGTAGCAGACAGCGCACAGGTCTGATATACTAGAGATTCCGGCAGAACCGAAAAATTTTCACTCGTAGCTCCTCTCGGAAGACAATGGCACCGAGTAGTGGTACTTGCCTAGAAAACCTTTCTATCAAAAATTGTCATTCGGAATCGGCGTTTAAAGTTTAAATTGTAGCTCCCCATGTACGTTATATACGATCAACGCGCAAAGGTATATGAGAAGGAGGCGCTTACGCGCTGAGATAGCGTATGGCACTTGAAGAAGATACTAATGTATATATACCATATTTATATATTTCTTCGAACTGCGCGCCAAATTGGTTTCTCAAATTTATAAACGCAATTAAACTACTGTAATAATATCACAAATTAAATTAAATTGACAAGCAATATTTAATAATTTGATGCTCAATCAGGCATCATATTAGAAAGATGTTAATATACTGAAATGCTGAAAAAAAATTTATTGCGAAAAATATTACCTCGGTCGAATCCGGATCTCTTACATTCTATGTGAGAGTTCTATCGTCGGCGTCAATCTTGCCGCTCGGTAGTCTAAAGATGCGATTAACTCGCGATCTATAGATTCGGATTCAATCCCACCTACGTCCACATACGCAATTTTTTGCGTTTAAGAACCCGAAAATAGCTCCATCTGATCAATTACGATAGCGAATTACCAAATATCAAAATCATATAAATCTTTGAGATTAAGACGAGGAGCACAGACACTTGCATAACGCATAACACATAATGCATAAGAATATGTACCAATCAAAGTTCCTTCGTTTCCTTCCTTTCCATAAAATAAAGAACTTTGATTGATTAAATTTCTTAAGCTTTATGTGTTATTTGTTGTGCAAGAATTTGTGCTCCCCACTTAATTCCGATTCTAGGGCCGGTTGTGTTCTACCTTTTGGTTTATTTTTACCTGTTAGATGAATCTGGTAATTCGCGCATGTGAATGTAATTTTGCTACTTACCCAACAGATAAGATTTACCAAAAGGTAGATCAACTGGGTCCTAGATTTACGATCGGCCAGCAAATTAAATCCAAGGTGCACATGCTACCTAATTAGATCACTCTTTATAAATGTTTCGCCTCTCCCTCTCCCCCCTCTCCCATAGTTCCAGCGAGACATCATTATCTGCTTAATAAATATTTGTAATAAATAAAATGTACAAAATGAAGGATTTCTTCTTCGAGTTATGTCCGTTTTTCTACATTTCGCTTCACTGTGCGCCACACGGAATGCAAGAGATCTAAGTTCGATTCCCGGCCGAAGTAATATTTTTTGCAATAAATTTATTTACAGTTTTTCAGCATATTAACATCTTTCCAATATGATGCCTGATTGAGCATTTTAAATTATTAAAAATTGCTTGTCAATTTAATTTAATTTATGATATTATTACAATAATTTAATAGTGTTTATAAGTTCAGAAAATCAA
>NW_017305569.1:2370438-2379861 GCF_001594115.1 Trachymyrmex septentrionalis | reverse complement strand
ATTCGGTGCGCAGTTCGAAGGACTACAAATATGATACATATATAGTATGTGTACATATATAGTATATATAAAATTCACATTGAATTATTTAAGTATTAAAGATCTAGCTTCAATTGTTATAGACAAATAATATAATCATGACAAGGGGAAGAAAGCTTTTATTGGAAACTATTGGAAATCTTTTATTAAATCTATACCATAAGCGATCACCGACAAAAATTGGTCGTGGTGCTGGAATTCCTAAGCTCGAATAGTATTGCTGCGCAAATAGCTCGACGTCATTAGTGTACTTTCTTTTCCACTTAGTCCGTCTATTTTGGAACCATATCTTTATCTGTAAAAGTTAAGAAAGGTTTACGCGTAATGCATGAAATATGGAAGTTTGTCAATTAATTAAAGTATTTAGGAGGCTAACTGAGATCAAGTATTAATTATAAATTTATATTTAAAAAGTTACTGCTGATGCTTCCGATTATATAAGTTCTAATGTCGTTTTTGATAATACATACATGCTACAATTAACATAAATAAACATAAATAAAAATGAAATAGAATGGTATTATATAATTGTCTATCAATTAATACGAGATTTATTGATACGGATGAATACATTTTAAATTTCTACTTATTTATTAACTTATATTTTATATATTTTAGATCTATTTGCGAAATTGCTAAAAAAATGTTGTTCTTTTTATAGTCCAATTTTAATGAACAGTAGCATTATATATTGTAGAAAAATAATGTCATCTTTTATACAGATCAGAATTTCTCGAAGAGTGTCTACCAGCAGTAGCAGCCAGTTCGCGAACATAAGGAGCCGACGACGTATTCTAATTAAAAAATCGACGCCTCTCCGGTTCGTCGCCTCGACGGCGCGTAACAGCCGTCGCTCGGTACATTTTGTTCCGCGGCGGATGCAAGCCTCGCGACGACGAAACGTACGAGATGGCTGGAACGTGCGAGAAGAGGAAAATAGGGGCTCTCTCGAACTGGCTCGTTAACTCCGAGAAATATTGTGACAGTTATGTCTGCGACACGACGCGTCTCTTTCTTGCTTCTGATCTGTCGTCCGATCGTTCTTCCTTTCGACCGCGATTGCAGAGATAATTATCCGGCTCGTTCGCGATATTTCGACCGGCGCTGGCAATTATTGCCGGCAAGTAACTGTGCGATGACGACGTGGCACAATCTCTGCAATGGTGAGTATTCTGAGGGTGCGGGTCATAAATTAATTAATTTAAAGCGCAGGCGAGTATTAAGCGCACGCTACAAAGTGCATTGCCGAGACTTACGCAACCATTGCACTTTGCGAGCTTTGCGGAGGAATCGTCATGTTAGAAAATTATAGACTGCTCTTTCTGGACCGGTTAATATTAGAATATAATATTACAGAAAGTGATATGATTATGGACGATGCAGGAATAAGAGCAAGAATATCACAATGAACAAAGAAAAGTAGAATGCGTCTTTAGACTAAAGAATGAAACCTATTAAATTATTGTAAATATAATATTGATAACTTATGAAATAATTTTTAATATTCTGCTTTAAACTATACGAAATATTTTTGCGTAAAGCTTTCTTTTTATTTTATTTTAAGTACTATGGTCGAGTTCCGGTTACGGGCAAAAAAAACATCTGAAAAGGTTAAATACATGACAAAAAGCTTCCTTCTATATCAGTTCATGAGAAAGAAGGGTAGAAGTGCTAATTGGTTTTAAAGGACGATCCTCCCCCATGGCGCCACGACTTGGCGCCTGCACATATGGTCCATAGGTTCATAATTTAGAATTAGTTTGATTTTAAAGAACTCGAAGTACAACAGAGTTAAACTCCTTCAGGTGTTGAGGAAGGTCTACGGAAGTCACTCATTATCGCAATTTATTGAGTATAATATCCTGTTTTCGGATATAACTATTTCGATCTTCTGCGTTCTGTTCCAATTAAACTTGTTTATGGTCAGTGAACTTTATGTATAACGTACTGAAAAGCTTGCAAGGAGAAAACAATCCCCAAGCTCAGTTGTTTC
This sequence comes from Trachymyrmex septentrionalis, assembly GCF_001594115.1. Lineage (NCBI taxonomy): Eukaryota > Metazoa > Arthropoda > Insecta > Hymenoptera > Formicidae > Trachymyrmex > Trachymyrmex septentrionalis. The sequence goes on along the minus strand of NW_017305569.1, from coordinate 2,377,829 downwards.
CACGGTGGCAAGCTTTCCAGAATGCATGTTATAGAGTTCACTGTTTATCTATTATTTCTAATTCTGTTCATGATATTTCAAGAGAAATATTTCGACGCACGGAATTTGCAGAATTGGATACGTATATAAATTTACACTGAAATATTTAAGCACATTATGATTTTTGTCGAAAATCTTTTTGACTGAAAATAGGATTTCTCTTACTTAATTAGACTTATCATCATCCAATTTCGTGTTATAACTGTTTACTGTTTATGACATAAAGCTTAATATAGGAATATACTGGACTGATTAGCGGCGGAATTAATAATGTTTGTAAAAATTAAGGTGAGAAGACAGCTAATATTTAGCCTTGAAAATTGTAATATATATAATATTATAATGTAGTTTCTTTTAAAAAGAAAAATTAATTTAAGAAGAAATTATGGAAAATAAAATACTTACTTGTGTTTCCGTGAGCTTTAAATTTTTGCTCAGCTGCAATCGTTTTGCCACACTCAAATACTTATTTCTTTCGAATTCCGTCTCCAAGGATTTAATTTGCGTGGCGGTGAACGCTGTGCGTGGTCTCTTCTTCCTTTCGTCGTCGCTAATAGCGGCGACAGTCTTCTCCTGGATATCCCTGTCCGCGCTCGTAGTTGAATTCGCGCCGCTACTGCTGGTGCACGCCTCTGTAAAAATATTCCATTCCTTATATATCGGAGTAAATAACACGAACAAAACAGCTCTACTGAAACTGAACACTCTTTACAATAAAAGGCTCTTTACTCTTCAAATTATTCTGCAAGCAATTAATGGAAAATCAGTAAACTAACTATAATTTAACTATAAATATAAATCTGAAAATAATTTTATTAGACTATAAAAATAATTATATGGCACAGTCAAACTGGTTGAATATTAAAATTTTTTGTAACGTTGTTCATTGAGTGTGAGTTCGGTATATCATTATTTTAATGGTTCAACAGAATTATTTTCAAATGTGTATTTAATTAAATTTTTAGATACTTCAGCAAAATCGTTTTTTCCGTGGCATATGTATCGACAATATTTATGCGACGCATTATTTAAATGCTTTTTTATAAACAAATGCCATATATCGGAAGTAAACCATCTAAAATATGACTCGATTATTAAGTACTGCAGATTACAAAACGCAAGTTCCTCAACATGGGAAAGAGAAAATATCACAACGGGATGAAAATAATTGATGCGAGCATAGAAATCGCGTCATCATTCATTCACAACGTGCTGTATATCTCGCGGACACCATATCTTTATCCTTTTAATCGCTTTTAAAAGAAGGGAATAATACGTGTGAATTCACGCCGTTGAGTGCGAGCGGACTCCAATTACCCCCATGGAATCCTCTTTCTCATCAATCTCATGACTTTTTGTACGTCGAGTTGTTTATATTTATATTTATCCCGGCTTACAAGACTTGCCGTACACGACGTCGAGCCGGGTGTCATGAAAAATGTCTTCGGGCTTGCTTTTAGGCGGTTAGAAACAAGACCGCGGTCTCTTAAGCGTCGGAGGATCATCTTCTAATTATCTGCCCATTCGTCATCCGACGAAAAAGTGTGGCATCGCAACAGTCGACTGAGCTTTCATGTTTTCGACAAACGCTGAGAATATTATGCTACTAATATTGATCGTCGTTGAAATAATCTCGAGAATTTTTCAACAGCTTTTCAAATAATTTTTTTTTTTCTAAAACAGCAGTGCTAATTAATTCAAAATATTAATTTCAAAAAAATATAATTTATTTATCTCAATTATATGTAAATAATACTAAGATTACAAGTTGAAAACTGAAATTATAATTATATCTATATTATATAAGACTAGTAGTCCGTTCTTATTTTAAGTTTTAAATAATATCTTAAGCTGTTAATATAGTTTTATTAATGATTGATATTTTAAGACTGTACTCTTCAAACAATTTTAAATATAAAACCGACTATTACTATACCGGTCTAAAAAATTAGAATAAAATTGAGAATAAAAACTGACAATTATATAATTATATATAAAATCTTTAAAATAAAAACAATATCTACTCTATAATTATTCTATTGGCATAAGTTATTTTAATAGAAAACCATTCGACTTACAGGATGAAAAACGGGAAAGTTCAACTTATGGTTCAGGTGGTTTCTCGTGCACTGCGATAATAAATATTCCGTAAAAGCTATTCGCGGCGACATTATGGCAAGAAACGCCGTTTACTGGCTACTAATTGTCAGATGGCGACGTAATTGTCGCGTTTCTCGCGCCTTTTTCGTGGCTTCCTCGCCTATAGTCGTATTGCAGAATTGTCGGCTAAAACTGTACCATCTCTAATTCACTTCGCGCGAAACGCACTACTGACGTGCACACTCGATGTAGTTATCCACAACCCAAAAGAAAATCATGTCAGCTGTTGTAGTAATATTTCGTTTCTGGATCACTATATCTTTTAAATCCATTTGCAGAATATAATATTGAAACTCTGTATATTATAAAAACTTCAAATTTCTTTTTGTCTTAACGAACATTAACTTTTTTCATATTCCTCAAATGTTTAATTTAAAAAAAAATTGTTCAATTACTTTAAACAAAGATATATTAATTTATAACACACTGAATCCGTGAATATCAGTTAAGCATAAAGATAAGTTGATCAAAATTATTTAACTTTTACATAAATGTATATTTGTTACTATGTGTATATTTATTGTATTACTATAAATTATTAAATGATTTTAATCACCTTGTATTTATTTAAGAACGTCTAATTCTAAAATTAAATAACATTTTGACAAATTATATTGGTTACTTATAATATACATATAATATACAATATACATAGATATTAAGATTAAGTTTAGTGGATTATTCCTTTGACAATGCACATTTAATTATCACAACCTGCTCACGACCGGAAGCACACAGAAAGAAGGGGAAGAAAAGAGTCTGCAAAGAGCGAGCACGGCTCATTTGTCGTCGAGTTTCTGACTCGGTTGCATTGACGAACGAGCTCTGGAAAGCAGTAGGAAAGGATTGGTGCAGAGGAAACGACCGCAAAAAGGAGTCGACAACACGGAGGGCGAAGAAGAGCGACGCTCGAGGAACAGGGACACGTTAAACGCGTCGCGGAAATAGAATACCACGCCTTCTAGTTTACCTAATTGCCGCGAGCCATGGCGAACTTGTCCCCTAATTATTCGGTGACGAATGGCACGAGAGCAGAAGTACGAGATAAAGCGCGGCCAAATCTCATTCTGACGTTGCTGGCCATTTCATACTCGGCATCAATCCCGAATATAATTAATTTATACGCGAGTCGCGAAGATTGGCAAATCTGCCTCGAAGATGACTTTATAATTAGGATCCTTTGTTGCCAGTCAAGATTTTAATGATGTCCAAACAGTTAAATTGCTTATCAATTATCAACAAACTTATTAATAACATAAGTAAGAAAATATATCCAGAAATGCATTCCGACACTTAAAGACGTTAGATATTTAATACTTCAATTTCTGCAATACATTCATAACGTATATGTATATTCGATAATATTTTGGGAGATATAATATCGAAGTAAAAGATTTAAAATATAGTGAAAAAGGTGTCGTGTATGAATGCAAAATTGTCGCTCGATATCATAATGGGCTCATTCAAGAAATGCTTCTCTCATCCCTTGCTCTTTATGTTGTTCTTTCACGAAGATTTACGTTGACGGCTTTGTAGTTGGACGCGACGTCCCACATGTCTCAGTCCTAACGGCGCAAACGAGAATTGTCCTCTCCTTAGATCTCGAATTTATCGCGTCGGCCATTACGGTGTGTAAATCATGAGGTTACGTGCCCTCGGATGGAAATTAGTCGTTGAGGTCCTCGAAGGCGTGTGCATGAGATGCCGCAGAATTAAGTCGCTCAACTTTCATTAATTATTCGTAAAACTGGTTCTCCATTATGCCACGTCAGATAACTGAAATATGTTAAATGCAATTCCGTTTCTAGCGACCGTATTTTGGCAGTAATTGTTCTCGGAAATAATTTCATGTGAAGATTTGCTGAGCAAATTACAGCGACATAGTATGATGAACTGTGTATAGAAATAATAAATGAATCATTATGTTTTAAAAGAAGTTTTGGTAAAAGATGGTTTTCTTGGACTTTCAAGTTTATACAAAGTTACAATATAAAATGTAAACAATTCTAATGATTATAAGCATAATTTTGAAAATAATATTTCAGAAAAATTATGGAGTAGTTTCACCAGCATCGTTCTTTTACACTTAACTGCAAATAAGAGAGAGTTGTTGCATGGCAGAATTAGCAGGGGAGACAGATAAATAGTGGACGAAGAGCAGAAACATTGAGTAGGCGTGGAGCCTGCAGGAAGTAATGGATCAAACTCACAGGCGACAGTCCTCTCCGCGCGATCTTACATATTCGTTACTGCAAGAGAAGTCTCATGTAGATTTTATAACAATTAGTTTCTCTAATATCCGTAATAATGTTGCCAGCCGATGCAAAATCGGTCGGTATACAATTCTCGAGTTCAAAGACTCGAAGTAATCTTTGAAGATTCTACATGTACACTTGCGCTATCATTATTTAAGAAGACTACTTTTATTTAGTATTAACACTATCAAGATTTTATGGATAATAAATGTCATGAATAAAAATTCGGAAAAACTTTCTGACGATATATAGGCAATGTTAAACAATTATATAAAATTTTGCTTTTCAAAGACAATCTTGCTCATTATTTGTATTTTGCTAAACGTGAAGTAACTTCTATTTTAAAGTCGAAACTTCTAAAAAACTCAACTATATTATTTATATAATTATTATTTTTAAATATTATAATCTCGAAAAAGAATATAATGTTTATAAATTTGATTATCTTTAACAGAAGTGTTAAAATATAAGATTATTTTTAAATTTGCGTTACGGTAATACGCAGATATCATTAACATTTAATAAAACGATTTCGATCCATCCGATATATTAACAATGTTTAACTGTTAAAAACTGATTAAAAACCGGTGAGGCCATCGGTAAATATGGTTTTATCTGATTAAACGAAACAAATACATATGTGCATTAAACGCTTCTCAATGAGATGTACATATAATACTTGCAATAATGGCGATAATTGCGATAATTATTTGGCTAATAATTGCAATAATTATTATAAAATTGAAATATTGCCATAATCTGTTTTTGACAAAAGGACTTGAAATAAATTAAATGATTTAATAACATAAATACAAGTGTCTTACACCTGTGTAACGTGCAAATTCTGGTTTTGGCATTAAATTCATATAAGCAAATTTACTCTTTGCATATATCCATGTAATAAAATGCTATTGAATATTTAAAACAATTATTTAAAATATGTACTTAAAAAATAAAATGTATTCCGTTATTTATTTAGACACTTGAATATATTCTATTATAATAAATAAGTCGAAAAAGTACTTCTAATTCAATATTGATCCTAATCAATTTTGTGACCTTAAATAATGATTTAAACACGTAAAAAATGCAATTAGAATATAGTTATAATTACTTTTTTTATTATTAATGCCAACTTATATATTGGGAAAATATTTTCTTTTTACTTTAATTGGAACTAACAGAAGAGAAAAAATTTTCTTTCAAATAGAATATTTTACGTTATAGATGTTTATGCGATTTTGTTAGAAAATGTAATAGAACGTAATGTCCTAATTAAACTCACCATAATATATTTCTGGTTCAGGAGTTGTCGAGCATACCATGTCGAGTTCGATTTCTTCCGCCATTGTCATGGATGAATCAGGTGCAACTCTTATCTCCAATTCATTACCTGCGAATGTGGTTATTTTATTGAATTCTTATCACAGATTGTGTTGTATTAAGATTGTTTACAAAATCTGTTTGAAATTTAAAAAATTCACACTTTGCCATAAAATTATCTTCAATCATATAATAGCAAATTATATTAATTAAAAATTATTTCAAAAATTTATTCAAAAAATTGATCTTTATATCACATTATATGCATAGGCGTGAAATTTTTTTCGGAAGAGTTTTCTATCAATCTAGGAATGTACTGTGCACCAATCGGAATGACATCAAAAAAAAAAAAAGATTTTGGTATTACACAGTGAAAAGAAAGTCAATGTACCAATTTTATTGTAATTTACAATTTTTAACATTAATAAATTCCATTTGGATATTTTTATAACTTTTAATGTCTCTTCGTACGTCATTTTAAAGAGGAAACATGTTTACATTTTATACATCATGTAATTTTTACTTATTTTTTTAAAGACATTTTTTTAAAAGAAAAACAGTATAGCTACTACAAGCAAAATGTTTAATTCTTTAATATTGTTATTGTATGCTCGAACTAACAAAAGTATACAAAATTGTTTATATGATTTTATAACGAAAAGAAAAAAATATTAAATGTAACAGCAAAAGCTCACACACACACACACACAAAATCAAAAGTAAAGTTGTATGTTTTTTATAATTAAAAATGAAAGAGAAATTTCGATAAAGTACAGCGCTTAATTGGCCAATTCAAAATAAAATATTCTCATTAGTAAAGCATAAAAAATTATTAGGCATCGACTGATGCGAATAAATGTGTGCTATCAGAATGTGCGTTAACGAGACTCTCTCAAAATGAAATAATTAATAAAAAATTTCGGAGAGGGGAGGGGGGGTGAACCCTCCCCCATGATTATATGTAATAAATGATTTATAACATAATATTTGATAGAAAATGCAATTTTAAAAAATTACATTATAAAGATATTTTTTAACAATAATAGAATAATTCAAGAACTTGTTGAATAAAAGCGAAACAGAAATAAACAATTTGTTATCTTTTTCTACAAATGATTAATATTCAATTGTAACAGAGATTAGAAAACAATTTCATTATTACTCACTTTCTTGGCAAAGCAAAGACAAATCGGTCTGTTGTGGGAATTTATTGTCTTCTTCATCTATCTTGCTCGGTCTTGCTAGTAATCTCTCGATGCTAAAAGAACATAATCTCGGGTTTTCCGCAGAATCGATCGTTTCCTTCGACGAGTCTGATTTTTTCATCTCTTCATCGGACATCTTGAACGCGTTTTGTCAAAACAACACTCAGAATATACTGTTAGTAACATAAAATCGTCTTTTTGATATTCTCAAGTAAATATTTCGCGCCCATTGAAATATATTCTACAACTGATAGATTAATTTTTCTAGGATTATATTTTCAAGTTCCTTTTATCAATCTTAATATCACTCATTTAAAAAAAAAAGATTTTTAAGCGCCGTCTACAATGAACAGTAGCAGTAGTGGTCGTAGACACGTCGAAAATAAGCTGATTTTCCGGCCCAGCCGGA
>NW_017305569.1:2325114-2370338 GCF_001594115.1 Trachymyrmex septentrionalis | reverse complement strand
TTTATCAATCTTAATATCACTCATTTAAAAAAAAAAGATTTTTAAGCGTCGTCTACAATGAACAGTAGCAGTAGTGGCCGTAGACACGTCGAAAATAAGCTGATTTTCCGGCCCAGCCAGAAATGGCTGATCTATCAACGTCAAATCGATGCTGATTCAATGTCGCTCGACGTCAAATCGATGTCAAATCGATGCTGATTCAATGTCGCTCGACGTCAAATCGATGTTAATTCAATGTTGATCGATGATAATTCGATATTGAGCGCTCAATCACTTGTAGCTGGAGATGTAATAGAGCGTAGAGTAAGTCCGTAAGCGAAATAGATTTTAACTATTTTCCTTACGGACTTACTCTACGCTCTATTAACTATTACATCTCCAGCTACAGTCGAATTAACATCGATTTGACGTTAATCGATCAACCATTTCTGGCCGGAAAATCAGCTTATTCCCGATGTGTCCTACAGCCTCTACTGCTACTGTTCATTGTAGACGACGTTTTACACTACATACTTATAATTAAGCGACGTGCCAAGAATCAGGTAATTAATGATAGAACTTCACTGAAACTTAATTGCACAATTTCGGTGTTTCACTTATTCTCTTTATCAGTTAATATGTATATGTTTTCTTTTACATATTAATTAAAGTATGAGAAAACATAAGAAAACGATTATACTAACAATAATGAAAATATAAGAACCATCAAAGAATTGGTACCCCTCAATGTGTTCGAAAGATTAGAGCCGAAACCAGCGACTGTTTTGTCGGGGTTACTCACGGTGTCCAACAATATTTTTTTGGCACTCAAGTCAAATTCTTCGTTCCTTGAGGCGGTATCCTAAAGCCACGTGCTCACGACGTCATCGCGAGATCGACCAACCGCACAAACTTCTGGGCGGATCTTGGCAAACACGTGCGTTTCTGGAAGAAGCTTTTAATGATCTTGTATCGCGAGACGCGGGTAGCGACCACTAAACGGTGGTAATGAGGTGACTATAAATTTCTGTCACTGCCACGGAACGCCGTTTAATAATCATGATAGGTAGCAGATGCGATGTGAAATTAATTTAGTTATAAAGCTTAATAATTTAACAAAAAGAGCAGAAAAAAAGGGGATCATAGATTCTGACTACAAAATTATGTATAGTACATTTAAATAACAATGGCTAGATTAGACTTGAATTTAAAAAATACTTTTGTACATTATTATTATATCAAAATAAATTTAATTACGTATTTATTTAATTAAAGCGTAGCAGAAGTAAAGCTCACAAAATATATTAATTATTCATAAATATTTAATAACTATGTTATTATCTAATAAATAATTCAATAATAATATGATATTTAATACGTTTAATGAATTCGTGTCATTCATATCATTTTAAAATCACTATTTCGGTGAAAAATCATCTCTCGTAAAGCACACATTTACAAATTATCATATATCATAATGAGATCATTTTGAGTACGTTGCCTAAAATACGAAAAACTAGGTCTTCGATATATTATTAGACATCGTTAAGAAGCGGTGTCCCATGAATATCCATGAATTTATCAAACTGCTATTTGATATACTTGTTCCTTCATTGATGAATAATTAATAAAATTATTTTTTTTAATGATGATACATAAGATGAATATACAAAGATAACAAAATAAATTATATAAATTTCTTTCAAAATATAACGGTTAATACCTGCTTACAATTTCATTGCACAAATCAATTTTTTAAATCATTATATTTTAAATAATTTTCAAGCTAAAATATAATTTAAATTCTTTGATCACGATAAGAAGTAATTTTTTTACATAAAATTATATTTCTAAAAATATTTGCCTAGATCAAAAATCGAGAACTATTTTATTTGATTTAAAACAAGAATTTTATGAAGCGCGGACGAAGAGTTCTCTAGAAACTGTCAATGGGTGTGACTGCAAGATCGTGTTACCGATGTATAGTACCACTCTGATAGGCTGTTGCCGTTTCACGCTCAGAAAATTGAAACCTTCGCGGTGGCTGGTGAGCCAAAATGTTCGTTAATTTCACGCTTAATTGGCAAGTAGTAAGTGCAACAGTTAAAATATATCTTTATTCCTCTTAAACACATCTGCCGCATGATACGCGACTCGGAACGACAGGTTCCTCGAACATATTTTTGGAGTCATGTTTCAACACATGAAAAATCTTGCTGTATTTGCAGTCATATGTATGTTAATTATGTACACACATACACACACACACACACACGCGCGCGCGCGCGCGCACGCACGCATGCACGCACACACATATATAAAGTTGATATTGCGCCATGTTTAATACGTAAATATTACGTGCATATTTCGTTAAGTTCACGGAAAAGGATTTAATTTAATAAAAACGAGATAATGCCATGAACCTGGTTTATTTCCTTAGGCATTAAGACAAACCTGCATTTTTTATATTCTATGTTCAATTATTATTTTCAGAAAAAATAACCATCCCTAATTATTACTTTCACAAAGACTTTTACATATATGGATTCCGGTATCTAGTTATTTTGACTATGTATGTAATTATCTTGACTCATAATTACACTCCTATTATGCTATTAAATATAATGAAAAAAATAATAAATCAATAGAGTAGCCTCACGCGAAGTACCACACGCAAGTGTTACACGCGCAAGACACGGACCGTGTATCTGTACACTATTAATATCAACAAAAAGTATATTCGTTGAATATTAATATAATTAATCTAATCATTATTTTTCTTTAACAACACTCGGATAACATTCCATTATTTTATCCGAGATTGAAAAGATTTTAATCTAATAAAAAAAAGAAAAGGAGAACAAACTTACATCATCTCATCGAACTCTCTCTTATAATAAAAATAACTGATATTAAAATTTAAAATATCTAAAATCAAGACATTTCCAAAACTTTTGTGATTTGCACGTTAGTATTTACGAACCTTTTCGCATTTGGTCCATGTATCACTTGTGGCTCAATACTTCCACGATCTTTTCTCTCATAAAATGTACTATCATTTATTATAATGCATTGATGTTACATTTTAGCATTATAATAAACGTTATATTACGATAAGAATCCAGATAATGTTCACATTATTGTTAATTGTGAAATATTAATTAATAAATATTCATTCTTGCAATGCTACTGACATGTGTTACCATGATAGAACTCACTCGTTACAACTTAATGCTTGTGCATTAATAAAGAATATGTTGCAGATAAATTTTGGAGTTATACAACAAAAAGTGAGAAGTGTTGAATATTAATTACAACATAATGATTTATATAACGAGAATAGTAACTGATTGAATAGCGATTGCAACGCTATTCCTTGCTGGAGCGAGATTTGTGTTCCTTTACATTTGCTGCGTAGAGTTACCATTCCAAGTATTATTCTCATCATTATCATCCCCACCTGAATGTAGTCTGTGTATATTCCCTTGTGCTCTGATTGTTGTCCCTCCTTGATTACCCAAGTATCTTCTAAACAAACTGTATCATGAATAGAACGTTTATTTAATATATGAAATAAACATTAAATTAATTACATATTTTATATACAATTTTGTTAAATATATTCAAATATAATGCAAATGCATGTAGCTTTATAATCACGCTTGTGTATGTAAGACTGTTTAACATGTGTTTATTGAAAAAAAAACCTACCCCGAAGATTGAACTACATTTCGCCGATTTGGTGAAATAGCTCTGTCGGGGTTGTTTGTCGTTTCTACGGAATCATTGTTGGAATCGCCACTTTGATTCGCGTCTCCATTAGTGCCGGAAAAGTAACCTACTATATAATTGTAAATACGAATAACGGGTGTGAAAAAGGACCATATGAAGCGTGAGAAGAATCCAACATCTTGAGTTGAAGTTACCACTGCCGTGACATTAGACTGGAAAAATATAAGAAAATATAAAGTGAATATAATTAAAACTATAATACTTTCAAAAGAAAATCTTATTCTATTTACATTTTTCAAAGGAAGAATTAAAATAACGGCGGTCGGAACCAATTCTAATTCCAACAAAGTTTTGTCGTTTTCCTCATTAGTCAATTCTCTTCTAGGAAATGATGTCGACATGGCGAACTGTCGGAAGGGTAGATTAATATTTTCGGTAACGTAGGTGCGTAAGGTGCGCAAAGTATCGGATGGTTCAAATTGTCCTGTATGAGAATTGCCGGATGGTAATCTAAATTGAATTCTGGTCACTGTAGCGTTACTAAGTGTTGGATTATATTTGGGTTGTTCTTGATTCTGTGGTTGTATTTGTTGCTGTTGAAGAAAATAAAAAAAACTCTTAGTTGATTCTAATTAAATATAAAAATCATTAACGATTAAAATAATTAAAACGATTAAAATGATATTAACCTGTAAAGCAAGTTCCTTTTGTTTTCGTTCTAGTTTATCTTGAGCGATTTGTTGCCTGACTTTTTCACGAGCTGCAGTCTCTGCAGCCTTCTCTCGCATCCTTTCTTCATGAGCTTGCTTTATTTCTAACTCTTGCTGCATTTGCCGCATTTTTTGCACATCACGTCCCATCTTACGTCGTTCAATTTCACGTTCTCGTTCCTTTTTCTGCTCCTCGTCTAGTCGTTGTTTTCGTTGGAGCTCAATTAACTGTCGTGCTCTTTCAATCTTTTCCTAGAAATATGAGCAGATATAATTTGTCATTCAAAAATTATATAAATATTCTTGATAAACAAATTCACACACCTCAGCTGTCAATTCTTGATTTTGATTATCTTGTTTAGTTTCAACATTTATTTTTGCTGACGCTTCATTATTGTCTTGATTCCCTGTGTTTAATGAAGTTGCAGATTTTGCTGTATCTTCCGTGACATAGTTTTCGTTATGTGAACTATCTACTGGTGTAACAGACTCTGTTGTACCAGAAGTTAAATCTGCATTTGAATTAGAATTATTATCATTTATATTAGATGTAGTCTCAATAACATTGTTATTACTGCTGCTACTGGCAGCTGTAGCTTTTTGTTCTGCGTCAATCAAGTTTATTGAAGATTGTTTATTACTCTTCCCTGCCTTTGTAAGTACATTATCAATTTTGTATGCTAATTCAGATGCAGTTGCGCTACCAGCAATAATTTCCAGTGGTGTACCATTTTCTCCAATAAAAAATAAGGATGGAACTGGTACTAATTGATCTGATTGTTAAATTTAAGGAAAATTTTTAAATGTAATAAACATAAATAATACTAAAAATAGAAAGATAAATGTTATATAATATGATAAACTTAATATTAAAACAGAAAGATATAAATGTTATATAAGAGGATACAAATTTGCGCAAAGAATCTATAAGCTTCGGATCCACTCTCTAATCTTATAGCTATAAAATGCTCTCCTTCTAGGCGGGACGAGACTTCTGTAGCATCAATTGCTTGAGCAAGTTGCACTGATGTGTCATCTTTGCCTAAAAGAACATTATACTAATATACTATCTATATATACTGTCTCAATTTATGTAAATATGGCTGATTTATTGAAGTATCCATTTTGTGCATTTCACATATCTCATGTATTCGTACGTTATATGTATATATTTATATGTATTAGATTAAAAAGATAATTTCGAGTTGGATCAAACTAGAGTCAAATCTAACCTAGAATTTGGATTACATACCTTCTACGAATACAACGAAAACTGCCTTCCTCGATTTTGACGTCGCAACCGCCTCGTTAATACTTCCCGCAAACCACTTCATTATATGAGAATATTCGTATATTTCGTTTCTTTATAATCTCTAACAATATTGATGACGTAACGAAAAAACTGCGGAGTGAAACACTAGAAATTTTGCGATGGTTTGACGTTTCAAACGGAGTAAGGTTCAGATAGGTGTACGATGAGTCGTCACTCTCTACTGTTACCTGATGACGACAATGATCTACCCCCACCTATCACTAAATTAAATGTGCATTTTTTATTGTAACTTAGTGGAATATTTATTTTCCAATTGGCATATTTTAATAACTCATTTGATAAATATATGTCAATATAAAAAACAAAGTGCTTTATTTTTTCTGAATAATTGGACATATAATATCATTGGTGGCAAATCTGGACTATTTTTTAGAGTTAATAAAATCTTATTTGTTATAAACTAAATCTAATATGAAGAGTCTTAAAAACGTTCACAGAACTGGATCTTATAGCTTTCGAACGTCTTAAAAATGAAGTATGCTATGTAGAGATGTATAATAATCTTTGTTAGACATATAATCAGGGCTGAATTAAAACTCATGCCGCCTCTATTTTATCGCAATTAAATCGTTGTCGCCCTTATTCAGGCCCGTCCAGTTTTAGATCAACATTTTGTTTATCAACACTTTGCAATCCTTTGAAATCTTACTCATATTGAATTTTTTGCATCGATGGCTTTATGTTTTAGATCAGGGATCCTATTCACATACAAATAATTTTCGCATACGAAAATGACAATTTCTCGATTGTAATTGATCAATTAGTATATAGAATTGCTATTTTCGTATGCGATATTTATTCTTTAAGTATATAGATTCGAAGTATTTGTTCAAGAATAGGGCTCCTGGAGCTCGAATTGGACAGGCCTGTCTTATTCAAGCCATTCAAGCCTTAAGCCGAATCTACATTGGTTGTACCGTAGGCATTACAAGTCGCAAATTGTGTCAACCAATCCGATGCGTTAATTTTAAAGTCGTACGACGTCTGCGACGCTACGATCAATGTAAACTTCTAATTTATTAGAAATTCTTTTCAAAAATGCCACCCCTCTAAATTTGCCGCCTTCATGTAAGTTAACCTAAGCGCTAATACATTTGTCGATCTAGTTAAATAAATCATTGTGATTTATTGATTTTTTTCTAATATTTTTATTATAAAGATAACAAATCGGATTAAATAAAAAACAAGTGTTTTAGAACTACTTAATAAAATATATCAACGTAAAAATGTTGTGAACCATTTGCTATCATTTATATATTATAGATACTTGCCTTTTTATTAAATGGACAAAATCGGAGCAACTGTTGCTCGTTGCGAATGCGCCTGTAAACAGCTCGCAATTACGTAGTTATGTCGTGAACAAGAAACGTCGGACTAGAACCATTTCTGCTCAGTCTGTACTATGTAAATGATGTCGCAGTAACTTACGGGAAACGAATTTCTTATTGTTTTTATTAATCTTACGACTCTGAGTGAGAACACATTCCCCAAGAATGGCGCAGTATCTGAAAAAAGGTGCGTATAACCTATACTGATGTTTGTCAACTATGATCACATGTCGCTCTCGAATCGAGGAATCGTTCGGCACGTTAGAGGTATCCGAGGGTGGTGGTGGAGGTGGTGGTCATGTGCGCCGCCATTTTATTCAATTCCGTCGTTTCGGCTGTGCGACTGCCGACTACGACGGAACGGTGGAATGAAATGTTATAATGGCGAGTGCGTCTATTCCGCATATTTGATGTCGCGATAAAGTTGGGCGTACGCGTCTGCCTTATCGGTTGTCCTGTTAAGATTTCAACACTCGCGGACGTTCTCGTCAAGCCGTCGTGTCGACGGCTCGACTTACGGATAAGTTGCTTCATTACTGAAGGTCGCAACGTGCCGACGCGCTACGTATGTGAATCATACTCGGAGATATGGAGAGATGCGACTCGAGTAACACGCGATAATCGCGTTACTCACATCAATTCCGCGACACGCTACATTCCGGAACACGTGTGACGGCACACGCGCGTCTCGGTGACGAGCCGACGGACGTACATTTTTTAACGCAATTTCGCCATTGTCGCGTAAACCGTCGTGCGTAATTCCTCGTGCGTATATACATCTGCGCGTTGCTCATTTCTTCATATAATATGATATTGGAGCGAGCATGAAGGTAACCGTGTGCTTCGACAACGTCAGGGTGGTGGTCCCGTGCGGAGATGGAAGTTTACTGGTGAAGGAGCTAATGCATGAGGCCATTCTGAGATACAAAAAAGCCACTGGCAAAAATGATAACACCTTGACCATCAATAGTCTGTCTTCGTTGACTGGAGGTGGCTTACTGGATCCGGATGACAGATTGTGTGACGTAGCCGATGATAGAGAACAGATCGTAGCTCACTTTGCCAGCTCCGACGTCAATCACGTAGGTGGAGATGGTGCAAGTTCGGTTGGCACCAACAGTCCTGACTTCTTTCACAGAGATGTCAAGGAGCAAGCTTATCCAATCGATATCCATTCCTCTGTGTCTAGTAGTATTAAGAGAGAAAGTGCCAAACGTCTGTCAATGCACGCATTGTCAACGAGAGAACCTTCTCTCACAACGTATTCTGCTCAATCTCTACCAAGAGAGTCTCGACGTAGGGAACCTTTAGGTCAAGATTCTAAAGCTTCGTACGAATTTGGCAATAACATCGAATCTGGAAATCAAGAGGTGCGAGAAATAGTGATAAAAAATGAAGCAGGGCCACTGGGGCTCCATGTGGTGCCATGTTACGACTTATTAGGCAATGATCAAGGACTTAGAGTCGAAGGTATCGAACCAAATGGTCGCATCGCCAGAGACGGACAAATTGATTTACATGATAATATTATAAAAATAAATGGTCATAATTTGTTGCATATACCATTTCCAAAGGTCCAAGATATTTTTAGAACATGCATGAATGATCCTTGTCTACAAATTTCCATTGTTAAATATAAGAAGAAAGCGAGGAATGAAAAATCTTTGCATAAAAACCATGGGAATACCAGTGGCGGATCGGAGAAAACCGAAGGCGATGAGAATATCAAGAGACTTCAATGCAGCAACTATAATCTTTTACAGACTGCGAACACTAGAAAAATTGGACGGATGATAGAAATAGAATTAGTGAAAGGAGGTAATGGTTTAGGATTTAGTGTTACCACACGTGATAATCCTGCTGGAGGACATTGTCCTATATATATTAAGAATATATTACCAAAAGGTGCTGCGGTAGAAGATGGCAGATTGAGACCGGGTGATAGATTGTTAGAAGTAAATAATAAGGAGATGACGGGCAAAAGCCAAGCAGAAGTCGTGTCATTGCTCAGAAGTATTCCTGCTGGTGGTAAAGTAAGGATGGTAGTATCGCGTCAAGAGGAAATTTCTTCAAACATTCCAGATTCTCAGGGTATTGCGCCATCTGTTCCTCCGACTGCTGAAATAATGGATAATTCAAAATATTGGAATGCATTAAATAGATCACCAGCGAAAAAGAATGACGTGCAAGATAAAGTGAGCACTCACAATTACGAGAAGTGCACATATAAACCAATTAAGTCCTCTGAGGATATTGTTTTATCTCCACGGAAGAATCGTGTGATAATGAACTTAGATATACCAGTACATGATTCCGAGAAGGCTGGTTTAGGTGTTAGTGTTAAAGGCAAAACCAACAGCTCTGATGATAATACTAACATGGATTTAGGTATTTTTATAAAAAGTGTTATCCATGGAGGTGCAGCATCCAGGGACGGTCGTTTGCGGACCAATGATCAATTGCTCAGAGTTAACGGCGTATCTTTGTTGGGATTATCTAATTCTGAAGCAATGGAGACTTTAAGGAGGGCAATGCTTAACACAGACAGCTCAGTAACTGGTGTGATTAATCTTATAATAGCTAGGAGGGTATCATCGTATGATACAAGTGAGAAAAATACTGTAGATAATTTACAATCTCACCGTAAGCCAGAATCTGTTAGTAGCATATACATATCGGATTCTACGAAAATGAATGATGGTATAGTCAAGGAGAAAAACACTTTAAATTCTCAAACCGATGTATTGGATAATGGTGGATTATTATCTTGCGTGACAGCTTCGCCATGGAATCCTGTCATTGACAGACTAACGGAGCAATATAGCAAGAGTAGTTTAAGAAACGAAAGTTATTGTCTTGCTACAAATAAGACATGGATAGAACCTATTAATAATGTAAAGAAAATTATAGGAACGCGCGACGATCGGGTTGAAGCAGTATTGCTAGAAGAATCTAACAACGATAGCTCTCAAGGAAATGACACCAAACGAAATACCGAGGATAAAGACAGCCAATATTCCGGAGATCCTACGTACGACAGCCAGTTATCTTTGGAAGAATTAAATTCTTCGTCAAATAAGTTTTCTCGTGACGCTCTTGGCAGACAGAGCATGTCTGAGAAACGACACGCAGCACTTGATGCTAAAAACACAGATACCTATAAAAGAAACAAAAAGTTGCGTGAAAACAGAGAAAATAAGAATGCGGATCAAGTCAATCAAAAATCAACTAGCCAAACAAGTAATCACTCAAGCGATTTGGGAGATTACTCGAAGAGGAGCAGCAAGTCGAACAATTTTGAGAAACATTCAAGTAAAGGGGCCTTAGCTGGAAATACAAGTGCCGACAACAATGTGAGACACCATGAAAAGTCTGTTGATGTTGCTCAATCGGAATATATGTATACTATACCCGGATGCAATAATAAGTTTCTTTCGCCGAAAAAACATTGGCTCGTAGACGATGTACATGATGAAGTTACAAGTAGCAATAATACTAAAGATGAGCGAGAAGGTTTTTCGAATAGTCGCGGAGATGTAAAGCAAGCTTCTCTTAATTCAGCATTGGATGACCGATATAAGCGGAAGAAAAACGGTCTTCGATCGATACTTCGATTGAACAGAAATAGGAAATCACTTAATTTTGGGGATAGCATAGAAGCGAGGCACGAAACTAGTAATTACTGCAGCGGCAGGATCAGTTACATCGCATAAATGCAAAGAAAATATGCAAAATAAATTTTCATAAGTAAATAATATATATATATATATACACATTATCGCGCATCTGCAAATATATACACATTTTGCATATATATAAATATATATTTTATCTATATATATATATATACGATCTGTTCCAAAGTGCCTTATATCATTAAAAGAAAGTAAATAATTCTGTATATATATGATTTTGTACTTGTCTTTAATTGATACGGATCATGTACTTACTACGATATAAACATTATACATGTAATTTATATGACACCGGAATTAAATAATTATTAGTTCCAAAAGAGGAATTATATTCTCTTGCTAAATCGGTTCAAACTTTCGAAATACATTTTCGTCGTTCTCATCGAATTAACTGTACCAGTAGTATCTTCAATTCATAACAAAACATCAATTAACATCAAGGATAAATATGGCAAAAAAAGTCAGAAAAAATTATGGTGGTAGGTATGAACTTATAATTGATCGACTTTCTTTTTTCGTAGTTAATTTTTTGTAATAATTTAACGATATTGCTTTATTATGTGTTTCAGCCTTTCAGATTACTCCAAACACAATCCTTTATCAGCAGAAGCGTTTTCGAGGCAAAATTAATATACAAAAACCCAGAAAGCCGCATTATTTCAGAGCATTGGTAAACACATTTTTGACGCCTTTTTACCCGATCAAAAATGAAAACAAGAAATTAGAGGAATTATGTTACAAAGCAAGAACTGTGAAAGAGAAGAAAGAGTTGGAATATAATCCTTACCAAAGAATAATAGCACGTGAGGTCCGCAATTGGTTTGACAATTCCAAAATGATTGCCATTTGTCATCAGAATTCTATGAAATCAGAGGATGCGTTTGAGCTAGCAGTTCCATTAAAGAAATTAAATATGTACTACAAACGATATAGCAATAAGATCATGAAATTAGCATTGACGGATTCACCTTACTCGGCAACAATGCCGTTGTATTCGTCGCAATTCTGCATTGTATTTGGTTCTGACATAAATGTTGCTGGCTTTGAAAAAATTATTAAAAAGTTTCCACAAACTATTTTATTAGGTAAGTAATTTAAAAAAGCGCTAAAATAAATGATATTAAATTTATCTATTTTTTTTTTATAGCGGGTATACTAGAGGGACAAGTGCTGAATAAGACGGACTTTTTGAAATACGGTAAAATGGATCTTACATCGGCGCGGGTTCATCTTGTTCAGGTGTTACAAAGTGCAGGCGGTAACAACTTGAATCAGCAGCTCACGCATCATCAGTCCACATTAGTTGCTCGATTAAAACAGATCGGTACAGATAAAACAACTTCCGACGAGAACGAAGAATCGGTGCCTGTATAATTGCAAAAAATTGCTTGTATCGATAATTTATTATATATTAGATTTATCGAAAGCTTTAAGTAAAGTATGATTTATTTCCCTACACTTTTTATTTTCGATAAAAATAAGAAACATTGATATAAAGTCAGGTGTGTTCCTCTTTTTATTAGGATCTTACTTTCAATCCTATCAAGGACGGTGTCGCGATAAGATTACAATCATTGAGCAAGCAGCGTATAATTTCTATTACATACTGATTCATCGGGATCCGAGCTTATACTAAACTACGTGCGTATAAAAGATCTTCGCATGTTTCATCGAGTCTGTGAATTATCGTGTCAATATGAAAGCATATAATATAAAAGCATTTCTAAAACATCTTATTGTCACCATAAATTTCCTATTTGCCTATTATTGTAGTTATAATTTTTTAGTGGCAGTAATTGCAACGGGGATGACACTTAACTCCGTTTTCACCACATCTGCAACCACCGGACGTATCCCCTTTACCCTGCGACAAGTAATGAATATGATCAATAAAATCATAAAACATGTCGTTAATATTTAACAAATCTCGTTAGAATTTATATAAAGTCTCACCCTAATAAATTGCAGAAAATAAATTAATACGTACTCCTGGACCCCAACGCGGTCCTCTGGTTACCCAACATATCTCCGTTTTACACATAGAGCAAACTAACCAGTCGCAACCCCATTTTTTCATAAGAACAACGGCACACGTGGGACATGCAAGTGCCTCTCCTCTATCGACCATCTCTTTAAGCATTGCTGCTGTCCTTCTAGATTCCTGATCAGTTTCTTTCGAAAGTTGTAATTCTTGCTGATATTGTTTGCAATTCTTTCCAGTATGAACAACCTTTGAAATCAAAATTTATATGCTCTTTATTTTATTTTAAAAATCTACTTTCTAAATTCTTTGGAGAATCTCACTCAAAAAATATGAAAATTGAGTCTTGAAAAAAAGTGACTCAATTTTCAATCTTTAAGAGAAATTTCAGAGTAAGATGTTTTAAGATTCTCTCTCACTATAAAAATTTTAGAGAGTATATTTATTTTTATAAATTGATCTTTCATTTGTAAATACCAAATAACGTAGAATCAATATTAATAATTTCACACTTAACAATATAAATATTATATAACACATGTCTTACGTAACATTGACAGTGTTGAATGTTAAATTATAACATTGGTGTTATGTTACTTTTAATTGATGTTTACTGAATTTAATTTTTAAGTATATGCTTTGCTAAATGCATTCTGTACTGCGATATGCTACGAGAAAAAAGAGATGTATAGAATTTTTAAACATTTTTTTTTAATTAAGTATTATGTCGATTTTAATAACAGTATTGTGCCAATATGTTATACACTCGTAATTAAAATGAAAAACAGTAAAATGAAAAACTATTGAAATGAGAAATAAAACAATACAAAGAAAGAATTTTCTTGCTGTAAATTTACATGCATATATATTTTTAAAAATAGCTTTTCAAATTCATTATACATATAATATCTTTAATACTGAAAATAAAACGTGGAATTTTATTACGTACTGTTTGTTAATATCGCATATCGATTTCATGCATCAATTAACAGTAATATTTTTATATTCATTGTATAATACATACATTTTTCCGTTATTTGGTTTTCCTAAGTTTATCTCTATATTTTTCGGTAGATATAAGTAACACTCACCTGACAAGTAAGACAATTATTAGCTTCACATACAGGACATAAAAAATTATTCACGTCGTCGTCGTAAATGCACCAACCAGGACAGTCCGGTGTTTTGCAGTGGAAAGCCTTGTTTCCAGCGTTGTTCTCAGCTTGCGCGATCGACTTCGCGAGGTGCTGCTGATAAACTTTCGGCTCGACGAGCTAAGTGTAAACAATAATAGAATCGTCACAAATTTCATTAAAACTTCGGTCGGATAATCTTAAACAGAAACTTACCGCCTTGATCTCACGTTCTTGAAGGGTTGATTCACACGTATAGTCGGAGTCTCTGTATGGACATTTCACTTCCGCTTCTTCGCAATACGCGATCGTATTGGCGATACATGGCCTTTGAATATACAACGAAAATTCATTATACGCGGAAAGTAATTCATGTTAGTTTCCATTAATAAATAAACAAATGAAAAATATAATTGAACCATCGCGCGTTTTTTTTCTGTGAAGTTTGCCACATGATAAAATCTCGGACATTCCGTGCATACGATCGTAATGTCTCTTGCGGAAACACTAGCGTTTTTATCGCGTTAGTAATGCGCATGAATCAGCTTATTATAGAATAGATAAATATATCTGTGATGCATCACAATTTAATATGTAACAGTAACACATATTTACCTAGACGCTAGAACTAGCTAAATACATTTCGCTAGGATAAATTAGAATCGATACAGGTGATTCCAGAGAGAAATGACTTATTGAATTGATAGCGAATTGACAACGATATGATAATTTTGACATCGATTCGACATCTAATTATTGACGGTCATTTCTCACTGCGTTCTAGCGAAAGTATTGTAGATTATATCTTTGTACAGGGGAAGCACTTATGCAAAAGCACGGTACAGCTACTGAAATTGATTCCTGTTCTTAACGGATTAAACAGTAATTAAAGCTGGGATGTGAAGATTAAAGCGTTCTACCTGCAGAACATGTGTAAACAATCCCTTAGAATTACACCTTCTCGTGGACCATATGTAACGAAGCATATTGGACACTCGATTGGCTCGGAATTTGGAATGACATCCCAATTCTCCAACGATATCAGTTCCTCGTATCGTCCTATCTTGATGTCTTCCGACATGTTCGTCTCCGCTATTTCTTGCTATTGTTGTATATAAGCATACAAAACGTACATTACATATCTTCATCTTTGATTAATATATGCAGCTAATAGATAAACAAATGAAAATTAAAAACGCGAATATTTAATAAATTAAATAAGCGAAACTAATAGCGTTTTCCACTAAGAAAATTGGTGCGACACCAGCGTCGTGCTATATTTCAATGAAAACTGCATTAAATGCAGTAATAGTGCAGGTTTAGTGGAATATCTCTCTCTCATAAGACATCCATTTTATTGATATCCATTTTATAATACATGAAAATATATACGACTATGTTCGAACTTAATTATTTATTTATTTAAAACATTTTTTAAAATTAATTTTATACATTTCAAGAGTTTTAAACGTCAAAATGTCATTGGGAAGCTATTATTAGAAACATCAAAACTAATACAATGCCGTTGTTATGACATTAATTAGAATAGTGTAATATCATATCATAACGTAATATTATACTTTATTAGCACGACCATCTCAATTTCAACTTACACTGGTCTTCACTGACTTTAAAGGTGGAGAAAAAATTGAATTGAACTCAGTGCAAGTTTTTTCAGTGGAACATTAAATACTGAAAATATGTGAACCGGTTTTCACAGTAGAACAATAAAGTTGCACTCATTACTAGTGTTCTCTCACTAGTTCTCTCAGTGGAAAACGCTATTACGTTTGAGATAGCACGTCGATGCATTACCTCATGTTCATTTGTTATCGATATTATTTTATCTGCTTCTTTGGTTTCTTGCTTTTCTTCGATTGTCTGCAAAACTTCCATTGGTGGATCTTGCGTCAATTCTTCAGGAACTTCTTCTGCTGACTGTGGCTTGTTCATTTGCGCTGCATTGTCGATATGCAATGCAACACTATCTACAATATTGCAGCATATCATAATTTATAACTAAACAAAGATAGCATAAAAATATTCCATTTAATAATTAATTATATAAATATATCTATAATTATTTAAAATAAATTTTGATATTCACGTTTAAACTAAAGGACTTTAAAATAAAAAATGCCGGAATAGATTTTTGTTTACTGAGAAATCATATTCAAATCGAATGAATCAAATTTACCGGGTGCTACGAGATAAAGAAACACTGGTGAACCATCGACTGCGTGTAACTCGACGAGAGTGGCTTCGTCGTGATCAGCCAAGTTTTTCCCAATGATCCATCGCTGCACGTTCGTGGGTATCTCAAACTCCGTATGTATCTTTGTCTTCAGCTCGGCTACCGTCATTCTCGTCGGCAGCTGTTATCACAGCCCGGTCCATGAAACGTTTTGTTTGCATATCGAGCAACCGTCAGTATCGGTTACTTACCTGAAGTGGTATGGGCCCTTGGTGAGCGAGTTTATCTTCGATATACATATTGACTTTAATCGACTGATCCTTCAAACGCGCCGCCGAACGCTGTCGTATAACGGAACAATGGATTTTGAGTCTTGCCAATTCCTTCGCTAATCCCGCCGCTTGCTGATGATGACCCGACGCGATGGCCCCTTCCAGTTTTCTCAGTAATCGATTTATGGCCAGAGTATTCATGTTCCTCGCTGTTGAATTATCGTCTGCAACAATAATCATTATTGTAGAATTTTTTTCTATAATTAAAAAAATAATACTATAATTTAAAAAAATATTAAATTAAAGAAAATTAATTAGAAACAGTTTATTCTTTTGAAACTTTCAAAAGTAAATTTCAAAAGTAGATTTCTTTCAAAAGTAAATTTAACAGAGATTATTTATTCACATATTTCTTCATTTTCTTAATTTTCCTTATTTGAATCGAATAGTTGAAACAGGTATTTTGTTCTAAATAGATAGTTTTTTAATAAAACTATTATTTTAGCAAATATAAGTTGCGAAATTACCTTCATTTGTAAGCTCATCATTGTTCAACATGATCTTACTCTCGTCTGCAATATTGAATTGCTCTTCAGGATGATTACTTTGCAAAATATCTTTAGATGTCGTCGGATCCGGTTGTTGTTTCAGCGATATGGGAGAAACGTGAGTATTTGCGTATAGCGATGGTTCTATCACATTGGCATAAGCGTTTTCCTTATATATCTCCTTCGTGGTCTTCATAGCTTCTATCTCGGCGAAATCGCGTGGTCGTATCAGTTGGAAAGTATTCTTCACAAGAACCGAACCCTTGCCAGAAGTCTTGTAGAGTACATTCTCATGTTTCCATCCCGATGTAGACGGTCGCTCGGCGGAAGTGGAAGGTTGATTTAATCTACGGATGTTTCCACTGGTTTGCGCTGACGAGGATACCTTTTGCTTATCTGTCTCGTAATCATTCGACGTTGTCGCTATCCTCGTTGTAGCAATGTAGGAGGTCTTGTTTGTAGGTACGGGCGAGCGCTTCTCAAGCTTTTCGAGAACATCGTTTGACACAATCTTCTTCGACTTGGGCCGTTTCGGTAACGAGTGTTTCATCTCCTTCAGCATCTCCTTCAAATCCGCAGTAATTGGGTCCTCGACAGTATTGAGAGCGGTTAATTTTGTCTTACTGGACTTCGCCTTCTGGTCTGAATCAATCAAATGCGACGTTCCCTTGTCTTGCATCGATCTTTCCGGCTGTATCGCCGATCTCGTTTTACCATCCTTCTCGGCTTCCACAAGGATATCGAGTACTTTGGCCACTTTACTCGATACAGCTTCATCCCCTGAAACTTTGTCTCTGACATTGTCAGATTCGGCTACTGGTCTCCGCTCGATGAGTTTGAACTCTCTAGAACGCAGCTGTCGGTCGATCTCGTCGAAAATGTTCGAAAATTCCTTTTCCCCCTCCGCCTTTTCTCTGAAGGGATCTAACGCGGTTTCTGTATTTTCAGATAAGTTACGGGTACGAGAAAGTAGAAATTTTCTTCTTGTTTCATTGTTCAATTCGCTCGGCGATTCTTTGTCCTTCGTTTCTTTGGCAATTTCCCGCCGCGATCTAATCTTTTCTTCCGGAAACGTGATATCCTTCTGAGCAGTTAAAGACTCACTCTCGCGATTCGCAGCGAGTTGACTTTGTAAAAATGATATTCTACTGGATGCGTCCTTCATCAGCTGATCATTTTGTTCCTTGCTACAAGTAATTTTGATGTCTACCGACTTTACATCCGTGTTCGTTGATTCAGTTCTATTTCTCGATGATCTCTGCTGCGGCAAGAAGTACCTGGAAATATCTTTATCAACGCGAACGCTTTGGCCGAGATCTTGTTGCACCGAGAATCTTTGATTCCTCCAATCTCCGATTTGTTCGAATCTGTCGTTTCTTGTTGCATCGCGATCAAACTTATAACCTGGTTGATCCCTTTTAGCAAAGAAATTAGCGTTGACCGTGACTTTAGTGATATTGCTGATGGCATTGAATTTTGAGATTAACGCGCGCGTGCCTCGTCTAGGCGATGAGCTCTCAATCGCCGAGGTGACCATGTCCTGAACTAGTTCTTCGTTGACGTCATTCCTCTTTTCGAAATCTTCAGCAAATTTTGACGTCTTCAACAACATCGACGCCCGTGCCCGAGCTTGCTCTTCCTGTACGATTGCCGCCGCTTCTTTATCCAGCTCGCTGATGTTTGTTAGAATAGACAAGCCGGATTTTCGTTTAGCCTCCTGTCGCTTCCTGTCGTCACTCTGCCGCTCGCCGCGATGAAAAAAGTTTAGCCTTGACAGGGAAGCGTCAATGGAATAACTCGGAGAAGAATTTATACTTGTTCCGACACACTCGTCCTTCATTTCGGCGGATGTCATAGGGCTGCGAAAGACGGCGCCTCTTTTGGATGATCCGGAGTCGCGAGAGTGCTCGAATACGCTACGCTTGTACCAAGGTCGAGGCATGTTCAGGGTACTAATTGGACTCTGCGCTCTTTCTTGCAGAACAACCGTCGCGTTGGACGCTTCTGCGTCGCTATTGTTGTTTTTCGCGGCTTTTGGACTGCCGCGAACTTCCTTCTTTGACAGCAGCATACCACCCTGAAGGATTAGTGTATCATTACTGATCGATTGCCCTTCATCGACATTCTTCCGCACTTCTACTTCCATGCCGTCGCCATCGGTGACAAGCTTCGACTGGTCCACAGTCACTTTCTCGGGAGGTCGCGGCGCCCGTCGTTTGCGTCTATTGCTGTTCCGTGGCGGTGTTTCGCGTGCATTGACCTCCACGATCTTCACCACCGCGTCGGGAGGATTGGGCGCTTTCCGTTTTCCCTTTACGTGGACCCGTCGTCGTGTGGACCCATTGACTCTCGCGCTCTCAAATCTTCTCGACGAATCCGATAAATCTTTTCCAGGTGTCAGGAAGTTCCCACACGAGCTGAAGGTCGTTGGTTGCAAAGAGTACCTGGCGGTGATATCTTGTCTTCTAGAGTGTACATTAATCGGTAACGTGCAGGCGGCGGCTGCGGCCGATGACGCGTTGTTTTCTTTGTTACCCAAGTATACTTTCGAGGCTCCGGCAGCGAACGGACCTACTTCAGCTGCTTGCTTGAGTATATCCAAAGACAGCACGTTGCAACGGCCCAGAGTTCCCGTGTGAAATGCGAAACTGCGGACCGTGGTAGTACTGTAAAAGGTATTTACGCTTTCTACGCTGGAGTAGATGCTGCTACGTGGTCGAACGACGCCATCATCGTCCGGCCCCGCGCTCGTTCTCCGTCTTTTCTCCACGGTTGAATCTCTATTTCGCTTGAACCACTTGAACAGGGAAAACCGGCCGCTGCTACCTCCGCCGCTACCGCGTGTCAGGGAAGTCGTTTCACCATCGACAGCACTACGCGCTACCACATCGTCGATGAGACCGGACGTTCTTCCTCTGCGGTCGCCGTTCGGTACTCCATTGAGGGATGCGCTCGTCTCGTTACTGTATGCGGTTTGCTGTACCATTCTTACTCACTCTCTCACATATTCCGAGGCACCGCGCCCCGCCTCAGCCGCCACGCTGCATAGTTCTTTATTTAGATTCACCCGAAACGTGGTTTTAAGTTCCTTCCAGTTTCTGCTATACACGAACGCCAAAAATTTCGACGGATCAATCGGAGAGCCTCCCAACAACAGTCACGTCCGCCGAACAGACATCTCGTCGCAGAACCCTTCTTCCTCTCGCTCTTCTTCTCATCCGATCTTCGTTCTCTCGTATTTAACTGGCAGCTCCTAATTCATCCGTGTCGAGAATCGTCCATTGCAGACTTCAACGAACGGAGGTGTCAGCTGCATCGCTACGACGACGTCTCTTCGGGAATCGGGCAACGACATACGCGTGCACACGCGCGGACTGTATATCGGCGAATTTTGCGGCCGAATCGCCCGTAGTCGATGCCGAACCGGCGACAAAGATACTCATGTCGGTAAACTATTAATAGATCGGGTGGTCTCTCTCTCTCTCTCTCTCTCTCTCTCTCTCTCTCTCTTTCTCTCTCGTGGCGGGGTTATTTTCAAGTCCACTTTGCACACCGCGCGCCACCGGCCAAAATCAAAACAGAGAAATACGGGCTAACGTGCGCGCTTTTTTAATGCGGCTTCGTGAAAAAAATACCATTGTGTGGTTGCCTCGGGTTTTAGTTGACGTTGAAATGTTTCCGATTGAAAGTGATATGCAATTCTGCGCGCAGCGCACAGTTTCCGTTCTAATATTTTAACAACGGCTGCATCTGAAATATTTGGACTAATGGAAAAGTGTAGGCGGGCGCGGCGGAAATGATGAATGAGGCTTATCTTAGGATAAGCTTTAGAGATTTAGTATATATTAGCAATATCATATTGATCAAAATAATTATACAACATAAGCTATTGTGTGTTTAACTTATCCGTTAAATGTAAGTCTTCTTTGTAGGTTTTAAGATGTTTTTTGTTAAAATATATAGGAAGATTATTAATATTTTAGATTGATTGTGTTAAAAGTAATCGCGCAGTTATATTTCTGAGACAAATTCATTTAAAGACTACATATATACGTATTAGTTTAACAACTAAGTTTAACTGAAAGTAGCGTTTCTCTCGTACTTAATAAAATCTTCGTTCATTACTTATCAGTTAAATGATTTAATAATTCTTAGCATTACAAAAGAGGTCAGCACGAAATTATTTTTGTATCACATTTCACAAGCCTTACAGCTTACTAAAGGTATATATTTAGTTTTTTTATTTTTATAATGTAGCATATTAATAGGTAGTGAGATCTTCAACGCGCGTTGAATAAACATCGTTCTCTAACAGACGCTGTGTTTGCAGTACACGGTATTCGCAATCGTATTTATTTTCGTAATAATTCTAAGCGCTAGCTATACACGATAGAACAACCCCGTTATGCTGGATCTTAAGTTCAGGAGATCTTAAAACGTCTGATTTACATCGCCATGTCCATTTGCATCGCGGTGCATGTTCGGTATTATTTTTGGATTTGACTAATCCCGTGAGAGGGTATGGATTAATGTAGCGATGACCAGACGCTGCCTATGTGGCAGTGCGTGACTCTTCTTCGTTGAGTGAGTCAGAGCGTGAGTCCGAGTTTTGACAAAATTCCGAAAACGCGACAAGCAATACAATGATCCCAAAAAGCTTTCTCTGTGGCCTTGAAAAACCCACACTCGCGTTTTTTTAAGCTGATCGGATGCTGCCCCGCAACATGTAGGATTTCCACCGAAAATAAACTCGTAGTTTGCACATCACGCTCGCGGGACTGAGTTCTCTAAAAATACGCGGAACTTCTCGTAGAAGTAGCAGACGTAGCGACACTATCGTTAGGCATAAGGAAATTTGTGATACTTTCCACATATTGATTATTTTAAATTATTTGATTGTAAATTTTAATTATGTCATGTGTGTGTGTGTAGACGATGAATAATATTTGGCAAGAATATTCATTCTTTTTTTTTAAACAAGCCTACGTAAATGAAATAAAAATAAAATGAATGCGATATTTAAAACACACATGGTAATACACATGATCGTAAATTTAAATTTTTTTATATTTGAGAATATTACATTTTTTGTAACTAGTAATTAATAATTATTTTTATAGTTATTTAATTTATATCAAACTTATTCGTCACTATATAAGCTAACCAAAATAAAATTTAGTGTTTCAGTGATTATTTTTTGCATGATTAAAATATATGTATCTTTATCCCCTTACGATAATCATCAGGCTCTATAAATATCTGTATTTTTTGAAAAAGAAAACTGTAACTGTAACTAATTATTTTTACAAAGTAGCTTTCTGAACCCTGTTTATCTCGCGTTTAATGCGTTGACGTATTGACTAAAAAATCTCTCTTTCCTTTCTCTCTCTCTCTCTCTCTCTCTCTCTCTCTCTCTCTCTCCCTCCCTCATATATGCACATATTTGTTATATGTTGTATTGAATTTCTTCTATTTGTAAATTTATATAAAATATATTAATACAAATTTGCAAAAGTATATTTTTATATCATATTTATTTTATAAATACAATAAAAAAATATCATATATCTTGATAAAATAATTATTTAATGCTTTTGTAACATTTTTGTAATTATATTTATTACTGAAGAATTTGTTTTTTATGTTGGCTTTACGATTTATTTTTATGTTTATACATTACTAATATAAATGTGTAAGAATTCAGCTTTGTGAATTTACTTGAGAATTAATTGAGACATATATTTCTGGATTCTGAAAAAAGAAATAATAACAACAGATTTCTCCCGTTACTCATGTACATTATATAATTTATTATATTATTACATTTTATGTATTTAATGTAGCATACTTATTTTATAGACTTAAGCACATACAACATAAACTAAAGCGGTTCTATAAACACAAACAGGCACACACATTTTCGTGTAAAGCACAAATTCAGACGACTATCTCACAATAACTCAAGAACATAATCTACTGAGAGAGAGCATGCATAACCAATTAGGCACAACAAACGGAAGAAGCGTGTTATTCAAGCAATTTGCAATTGCGCAACCGACAATCGTGCCATTAAAATTAATTAAATTCTGTTATTGAACGAATGATTCGCTCGGATTACGTAGATTCATCCACATTTTGCAAATAGCAAGAAGATACTATCTAGTAGTTTGTTCTGCTCGGCAGAATACAGAGTTATAGAAATAATCCTTTCCCAATCTCCCTTGATTATACGAAGCGACGGAACAAGATCGACTTCCTCGACGCTCGAATGGCTCATCGGAAATTCAGGGTTCGGGATGTAGAACAAAGACACGAGCTGAATTCGCTTGGCGAATAAACGAAAGATTTACTCAATCTAAATTACAATAATCATCATTTGGAGAAGACCTCGCAATTACCGCAACTCAAGTGTTTTTGTGGATAGCTTCGCGAAATCGTACGACCATATTCTTTCGTGACGAGCGTGACGAATAGTCTCTCTTTAATGCTTAGCGAATATACAATGAAATATAAATTATACTATACTTATATATATATAGGCATGTATAGCATAATAATTAATATGATTTTATGATGATAAAATAATGGAATGTGCAATCGTGTAGCTCTTTGGCTGCATTTAGCAGAAAAAGCAGTTTTGCAACTGTTATAAGATTCTTTAATATGATTGGTTTTTATCCTTAATTCCTCACGAATCTAAATATATAAACAAATTGTGTTAAAGAATTTTGTAATAATAATTAAAGGTGCTTTTGTTTGCTGAACACAGCTATTGAATGTACTAATTGTTTATGTGACGTGAGGAGTGTAATTTTCCTATATATATATATATAAATATATAGTGAATGGAAAAAATATTCGTACAGAGAAAATTTTTATAAAAAAGCCTTATTTGTAGAAAATAAACATTAATTAGCAATTTTGTATAATGAATATGTTGTTTCCTAATGAGAATTAAAGAACTTCGTGTATTTTGATCATAGAAGGTTAAATTTGTGCGAATATTTTTTGTGCGCCATAATAATACTTTTTATTTATCAAGAAAATATATTTTAATTATTGCATCTTTTTAGGTAAAATAATTTTGAGAAATATACAAACATGTTATTTTATTCCTTGTTAGTATATAACTAATTAATGTTTATTTTTTAAATAAAATCATATTTTTTTAAAACATATTTCCTTTGTGTACACGAGTACTTTTTGCTCACTATATATATAACAATCTATTTGTGCATAATACTAATGAAACTCATCATGCGGTATTTTTACATTTGCAACGTTAGGATTCGTATCCCACTTAATTCTATTATTTTAATTCCGTGTTATCTAGGAAAATGTATACATTTGACCGAAAACTTTTGGAGAAGAAGGAAAATGTTCTATCCCCTAATCCCATTGATTTCGTAGGATCGGTTCGATACACTGGCTCGCGGTGCATGGTCTTAACTCTCTTTTATTGTCGGAAGTCGAACTGGAGCGCGAGGCTGCGCGCCACCCTTTCCTTTTTCACCATACCGCACCACAGCTACCCCTGCGCGAAGGGGTTTATTTCGCGATTCCACCGCGGTCTGCCCCCGCTCCAATTCTTGGCTTTCGCCGTGCTCCGCGTTCTGAATACAAATCGTCGCGTTCTCTTTCGCGAGCTTTCCCGTGGACTGCGCGATCATTACCATTAATGAAGAAACCGGTAGACGTGCTTTATCAGTGATATCTTAGACCATATCTTCCTCGGTTATATCCTCTTGGACGCATAACTCACCGATGACCGAGACGGAAGTTCCGAGGCCGACAGTGATGCGGAATTATTCTCGCCGGATACACAAGTCCGTCAATATTCAACGATTTACAATTTTTATATTCGTGCGTCCCCGGGGAAAGTCGTGTCATTGAACTCGGCGGGTAAAAGGTCGATGGCGAGAAGAATGCCGGAGTTTCGAAGGCTATTTTATTTATTTAGACAATCTCTGTCCTCTCTTCCGTGACATTTTAGTACGCGAAATCGAATGTAAATTAGTTATCGAGCAACGAATTCTTATGCAACAAGGACGAAGGATCGTCTGATTGGTGAGAGGTTCAAATGAGAAGACGAATGATTCTAGATCCTGAGCGCCGGAGGACAAACTGAATTATGAATGGTTCATTCCTCAAGATTTTTTAGTTATGAATGGGGCATGTAAATACGCGCGAATGCATAATAAAACAGCTGCGAGAAGGGTCCGCCGCAAGTACGACGGTCGTGTTATTTATTTTATAGAAACGTTTGCGTCGTGTAATCAAACCGCGAGATTAAAACGTCGTGCCTCAAGTCGAGTCGAAGCACCGTCTTTAATTACGTTCAAATTAAAATTAAAATAGTTCAGCGACAGGAAAATTGCAAAATGTCCTTCATATGCAGAATTATTTTTATCATCTGATTTCTTTTGCATACGATATAATGTCAGGCAAATTCATAAAAAACTCTTACCTTCACAAAAACACTCTTTTATAGCACGTCACTGTATTAACGAAATTAAATAATACAGATTTGTTAGTAAATCAAATAAACCGCGATACAAGTTTTATTTGCAGACAATAGATGAATAATAGATATAGTAAAGCGAAAACAATTTAATTTAGCTTTTTTCTCGGAAGGTTAATCAAATGTATAATATAAATGTCTTATATGAATAGCTATCTAGATTTCCCTTTGCACATTTTAACTTATAATAAAGTCGAATTTTATTATTGCCAGATGAGATATCTTAGAATCGCTAATACAGCGCTAATAAATATCACCGCGTTACTTAGAAATGTATAACATTACTGCTAAGCGCATTCTTTGCACTAAGAGAAATTCAAATGAACGCGGCCGACAATGATCCTGGATTCAGCAGCCTGATAAGAAATTGCGATGCCTTCAATATGCAAATTTTACGATGTTCCACACCTATCAGCCCTGTTCCTCAACAGATATTGGAGAAGAGAAGCGATAGCTATTCATTCGATGCAATATTCGCCAAGAAGAACAGCTAGAAATACATTGACCACCTGCTCTACCCCATACAATGATATTTAATTCGTTCTGATATACATATTTATAGTATTGTTCTCTATTATCGTTTAGACAACACGGTTTATAGAATTTAAAAATAAATTGTTAAAAATAATAATATTCAAAATGTCTGTTACTAATCAGGCTCAAAAATTTTAAGAAACAATAATGTTTATATGTTGACATAAATTAGATATAAATAGCGATATAAATTTGTTTAAAAATTCATATTAATTTATACTATCACAAATATGGATTATTTTTAATTTCTCGTTGATATATTAGTACAAATACGGATTGTAGAAATATTTCGCCGCAGGATATAGGGAGACAGATATCCCGGCTACACAGTGAGGAAAGTATTTCTCAAGCAGACTTCAGTACATGTTGGAAACGCTAACTACGTACTTCAGTTACACCGCCGTACGTGTGCGAGATAGTTAGATTGCCTTCCCCAAGTTATCCTTCTACATGATGTTAAACTTCTCTCTAGTTTCCATTGACCATACGTATGCTACCGTACTTCCACAATATCCGCGATATTCGCTGATGAATATGAGACTGTGGACAGAGATTAGATTACATGAATTTGTGAACTTGTCAAGTGTATTGAAAGTAAGTATCTTCAGCGAATTAAAAGCATATAAATCTCTATGTAAGATGCTTTTCTTATTAAATACCTTACTGCAACAATTGGTTACAATATAGACGAATTTTATTCTTCTCATGATATCCTCATTCATGATGTGCAATCTGTTTTTTCCCAAGCAAAATAAATATATTTTTCCCATTTTTCAACTTTAAAGTTTATTTTCTCTATTTTTTTCAAAACGTAGGTTAGCTCACTGTTGCCGCAGGGTCTTCAATTATAGTATATAAAAACTCGGTAGTTGCGAAAAGAGACACGATTGTCAACAGTGTTACCATACAATGTAACATATAATGTAATATACAGTATAACGATTATTTATGAAACTAACCATTTCGTTTTATTTTTTAGTAGCGTTAATAAATGAAAGGCACTCTTCGATCTAATTGAATACGTTAAATTAAATTACTTCGGTCCCCAAAATCTCTCGGAATAACTTTGACCTAAATTTTGACAATGTCCGGATAGCATGCACGTCAAAATTGGAATGTAAGACGTTTTTTTTTAAAACAAGATGCATATTGTTTGGGCATTATCAAAATTTGAACCAAGTCACCCTGATTTTTGGTCAAAGTTATACTTCATTTTATGATGCACTAAACGAGTGGTAACCCACATTTACAAAAGAATATCTTAACGTCATATTGATAATATTGCCTATTATCAAGTGATATCGAATATCTCTCTCGATATGTGAAATAAATTATGAGATACGCGCTTGCTTCCTTCGCGTCTCCTTCCCGACGTAAATTCGATTTCCTACGCGTTGTCACCGTGAGTTTCCAACGTAGAGCATACTCGTTTAATAATCGTATTACGTGGGGCTTAGCAATATCCGCGGCGTCAATCAGTATGGACCCATCGACGTAATCTGAAATATCAAATCTGATCTGGCGTTCCATTAAACTGAAAGCTAAAGAACTTAATCTGTGCCCGCCAATCACCCCTCCTCGATTCGCGAGGTGCCGATTCTCTTCGTGTAAAAGTCTTCCGTATATATATATATATATTTTTTTTTTGTCTCAATATGATATATCTTTTACATATGTATATTACAACCATCTTTTTTCTTTTATGCATTAAATAAAGTATATACGCGGCAAAGGCATTCAAGGCTACGAGTCACGGAAAGTAGACATAACTATTCGTCAAAAAGAAAAGCCTGATCGATCGTGACAGTAGTAAGTTGTTCTCCATCTGTGAAAAAGCAAATTTACAACGTCTCTACATCCCACATAACTAAAAGGACGCTCTTAATCCCGTATAAAGGTAGACAATTCATTCTTCTAAATAAATATTTTTGTCGAATATCACTTTTCTTTGTAGGATATTCTACGCTTTTAAATATACCTTCGTTGTATGTATTTTTCTTCTACTTTGTATTCATACAACTCGATACGGAATATTTGACTTTGACATCAATTCTTTATGCCTCTTATTATCGCTATAATAATGTTCACGAACGAATGCAGACGTATAGCTTATAGGCTTTGGAGTGAGACACATTCTGCGAAAGCATTAAGTTTCTTGATTAAAGTCGCAAAATTTAATCAGTGTTTTATTGCGATACTCATGGAGTAATATCATTGATTTAATGTGTATTTACTAGATTGTCCTGCAAATGTCAGAAGAATTTATTTCAAGCCACTAATTGCTTCAAAATCCATGAAAATAAATATTTTATATATGTGTTTATATATAGTAGAAATAGGATATCAGTTTTGATATTTTGCATTCCCTATCAATTTGCGCGACAATCTTTCCCGGTTTAACCATAACGACATTTCATGTTCAATTATTTTGTAGCATATTAATTCGGATGAATTTAGCTAATTGCAGTAATATCTATAATTTCCGCGGTATTATGAATTTATTGATTCTAAATTTATGTGTTTGTCCGTTTTAATTTATTTTCTTTGGTTTCACCTCTAAAAAGAAAAGTGAAAAATGGAAAATTCAAAAATGCATATCGCTGTTTCGCCCGGCATATTTTATCGCCATCCCGGAAATTCGTCACGAGGCGACGCGTCATTTGAACACCACGCGGCGCCGCGACGCCTAACGACCTAGATTTTTCTCGAGACTATTTTACCGCGACCAATCCTCTTCTCCTTGCGTAAGCTTCAACCGCAATTTATCGTCTGTACATGTGCAAGATGACGTCGGCGTTATTTTGGCGATTCATGAGTGAAAATACGAAATGTATCATATGCTGATAAAACTCCACAATTTTTTTTTTTTTTAATAAACGTGAGTATCATGACAGCTTTATTTTTCGCGTGATTTTTGGATTTTTCCTCTCAGGCAACGTGATACCAAAATAATGTAAATAAAAATGTACAAATGTTCTTGGAAATGGATAAAGTGAAAATTATTGTTCGTAATTACAATATGTGTACATATATAAAGTACGAATTCTTACAACAATGAAAATGCAAATTCTTGAAGAAGATTCATCATCTAGTTAAAGATAATTTGCGTTTCTCTCACTTTGAAACCTGTGATCATACGAGTATAAAGTTCATCAGCTGCGGTGTTAATTTCTGCCTCCTATCGATTTCTGTTTCAATCATCGTTAGTATGTTTTGCTAATTGTTGTTCATTACGTGCAGGATACAATGCGAAAACTCGTGCGTTTGAGTGTACATATAATCACGTATACGTGAAAATTCATTTTGCTAAATTTATTTTTGTTAAATAATAGAATTCAGTTTTATATTTTTATTAAATAACATTCAACAAAACTTGTACAAACATTTTTTATACAAATTCCTCGAAGAGGAAAACAGTAAGATATTGATATTGCGGTATTTGAAAGAGAAAACAGCAAAAGGTACAGACATTCATATATTACAATATACCGTCGTATAACGCTACATGATATTATTTTTATCAAATTTCCTTTTATTCGACTTCTTGGAGGCATAATAAATTAAATACTAGACGCAGCGCAAAAATAAAAGTAATGTTTTTATCACGCCTTTATTTTCTACAGATGGTTTATATACATCGTAAAAATTAAAGCAGCTAATAAATGACAGCGCTCGGAAATTTATTAGAGAGGGGGGTGGGAACGGGGGTTTAAAAGAAAAAAACCATTAGAATGTACCTGCATGCGCGTTCATGTGTATAAAGCTATTTCGTTATTTAACTTTCTAGCCATAGGATAATGCGTGTATTTATGCGTGCCTGCGTTCACACGCAGTACGTGCATGCGTGCGTGCATATTCATCCCGCGTTAAACGTCATTCGGTGCTTCGCGGGGCGGGAAAATCGCGCGGCAGACTGTACGCGAATTTTTATACGACAGATTTTACGTCTCGCGGAGCGCTTGTTTGCCCCTTCGTCTCTCTTCCCGTCAACCCCGCCGCATTTTATGGTCTGCATATCCGCAGTCCCGGTATTATGCAGGTATACTATTCGCTTAGGCGTCGGAATTCGGAATCCGGCCGCAGCGCCGCGTCGGCTTTTCTAGGTCTGGAGGTTCACTGACGCATATATGGATGTGCCCTCGCAATACGATATGCCCAACCCGCGCTTCTTGCTTGTGAACGTTTTACGACATCGTTTTTGATCGTATCTGCTTTGTGTCCGACGTGGCCACAAAATTGATTACGAGAGTCGTAATTTCGTCGTAATTAAAACGTGTCCGATGAGTCTCCGTAAAAAGAAGGCAAGAATTGATCTTTTGTCAGTATTTTTTGACAGATAAAATTATACAACTAACGAATGAAATATTCTATAGAAATATATATGTACAATTAATATTAATTCTTCTTGAATCTTATTTCGCAATTACTTATTTTTTAATAAGTTTTTACAGTTATTTGCTAATTAATTTTCGGTGACAAATTGAATATTGCTAGCACTAAACATTTGATTGAAGATAAGATGCTGAGTATCTCTTCGACACTATGATGGAAAAGCACGAAAAGTAATTAACGAAAGTTATCTCGGAAGAGATTGAGAACGGATCGAGGAGGGTTCGATAACGGCTTAAGGGTTTAAATTGTTGCTCCTATGGCGAGAGATTCACGTATCTAGACTGGGATAAGAGGAAGGACAAGCAGACGATAAGAAGTATCAGCCTGTCTCTCTGCGAGATGCTCGGCTGTCGGCTCCAATAACGCAATCGCGAGGGATCGATTTTCAATTCAATTGTCAGAGAATGCAACGTGTAAACCGCGATGGAAAGTGCAATATATTTTCATGAGTGCCCACCATCGAATGGACGGGAAAAGGTACGGATAGCGCAGTACGGTTATGCTGGCCCAGGAGGGATGGTTTAAAATCGAATACTCTCGAACCCGAACAAACTCTTGTACCGGCTCAGGAAATCCGGTATAAACTCGTAATATCGCATTTTTCTTTCTTCTCCTTCCTTTTTCGTATCCTCTTGATACCGACCGGATTTTTCCTCTTTCTCCTTATTTTCCCTCTTTTCTCCGCATTCGTGGTTGGTGAATCTCAACTTGACTCTTGCACTCGAAAAAATTATTCGAATCTTTGGCTGCGCAATTGCTGTACCCAAATATAATACAAGTAATGATGATATTAAAATGATGTCAAAATGACTTCATAAAATAATTACTAAAAATCACTTTTTAATAACGATTTATTTTAACGTAGTTATCGTGACTTGTTGTCCTATAGGTATATTTATCCTTCTATTTTGCCGAATTTTTAACACACCTGTGTACTGAAAACTCTGCTTTGATAACGTGGTCACCTCCGAATGCTTTGAACTGCACTACCTTAGATGCATGCGTATCTTCTACCTTGCAGCGCGGCCTTTTTCACTCCTATTCATGTTCAGCGATTTAAAAGCGACCGCTCCTTTTGCTGCACCCGCTTTGCTCGTCCAACTTCAATATCACGTGGTTCAGTGTATTCGGTGTATATCGAAGCTTCTCAATAATCTCTATTGAGTGTGAGAGTATATTTCTCCTTTTGCTTTCGATCACACAAGCCCACTATCTCATTTCATGCCTTTTTCGTATGGAATTTATATAGTTGCGATTCTTTTTAAATTTAATTTACATTACAAGAGAATTTATCTCTATTAATTTAATTTAATTTTTAATTTAATTTATTGTGTATCAGCAGTATTTCAAATTATAATAGAAAGACGCAGATACACAAAAGGTAAAGCGCTTGCATTGTTACTGTTATAAAGCCTACTGGGAATTACATAAATGATAAAACTGAGAATAAGACGCTGAATATCGCATAATAGTTACAAATAAAATCAGCAGTGCTGTATAAAAAGAATACAACACCAAAATGAAATGGTAATATAAAGTAAAATAAAATGATAATAAAGTAAAATGAATAATAAAAAGAAAGGAGGGGAAAAGAAAAGAAAAGAAAATGACGTAAATATAAAAGAAAATGACACAGAATGAGAACAAGAGCAAGAGCAAGAGGCGGAGAGATAGCACTACCATAATTTACAAGTACTCCACATAAGGTAATGAATTTATCCCGACTCAGCAGAGTTTTCTTAACATTGCACACTGTCACAATATCGCTGCGCCACGGAAATATATTCTTTCTCGCGTAAACGTTGCATTCATATTTTTTAAGAATACGCGAGTAATACGCGATGCAATCCTCCTCTTTTGCCTTTTACGTACAGCTTCGTAGATTCTCTGGATTCACTCTTTTTCGCCTCAATGCAAAACGTATACAGAAAGAACGATTGAAGGATCGATATTCATCCCACCTTTTTCGCACGCGCTTTAACGACGCTAGGAAATTGAATGTTCATCATAATCCGCGACTTTGGCTTTTCAACCAGATCGAAGAGACTGCTAGGAGACTGTACAACTTTGAATATCTCATCGTTGTAGATGAACTTTCGATTTGCACGAGCGATGACGCGTTAGGGAAGCTGCGGAGAAATATAAACTTTAAAGTGCGTTCTTTTCTTCCGCCTTCTTCACAAAATATAAGACGCAAACGTGATATCCTTGTTGGAAAAGTCCAATAAGATTTCTCGAAAATTGGGGAATTTCACGATTTAAAACGAAAAAATATAATGGAAAAAATATAACTCAAAGAGTGGGAAGAAAATTATACTTATATGAACGTTAATAAAAATGAGAAATCACTGACATTTTTGTAAGATTCTGTGTTGTTTGAAATATGCTCGGAAATAAAAATAAATATTAGTTATAACGATAGTTGCATTTCATATCGTAATATTTCTCTTGCAACGGAAATAAGAAAGTATTCGAGAATATTTTAATATCTATCTCATCAATAAGATTCGAAGAGCTTCAGTCATTTTAACTTCATGGAAATAAACGTAAACAAAAATTTATTCTTCAATTTCCAACGTTCTTTACTTTAACAAGAATTTAATAGAAAACTTGATTGCCAAGATGAAGTTGCGATAAACTTTCACTCAGGACAAATTGACTACAAATTTGTCAAAGAGTCTGCGGATGATAGATGTCACGGTGATTCTAGAACATCCTATTACGTTATGATCGATACGATCATTTGTATGAAAGGAGGCGAACAAAGAGAGAAACGATTCACTGTCTGCTGGTTACAATTGCGATAAAACATTCACTCTTCGAATGTGCTGTGCCATGAAAATTTCATCCACTATTATGCTGCGTAATCTACGGCTAGATATCGATTATTGCTGTCGTCAATCATAGTGCCGGCAGATTAACGTATAGATACTTATAATACCGACGCGATGTACTATTTAAGCAGTCAGGACCATGCCAAGTCGAGGACAACGCTAAGTCTGGAACGCTTTTGCTTTGTGCCTCTCCAACTAATTTCTCAAAACCCTCGAATTTGTAGTATTTCTCCACTTCCTATTTTTCCATGCTACTCATCTCAGAGCGCAGCTTAATCCAACTTAATTTAAGAATTTAAGCTGCAGAAAAACTGTTTAGTTTATATTTCGTTTGCGAAAGAAAGCGCATCATGCGGATTACTGAAAATTATAGCCTGAGTTACGGATGGTGTCGGCCATGAGCTTTCCCGCAAAATTTCAGAGTTCCTCTCGTCCTTTACGTCGTGCGCGTCTCTTACGTGGTATATGTGCGTCATGTGGATAACTGCAATTTTTCTCGTGGAACGTAAAAAACCATCGAGGTCTTGCTGGGGATTATGCGTCAGGACATTTCGAAGTGGCAGTGGAAAAGTATAAAAATTGCGTTTCATATCAAATGGTGTGGGGTGTCTTTGATGTCGTTGTGTTGCGCGACGGCGACGGCGATGAGAAAGACGATGACGACGGACGACAACGACAACGACAACGACGACGACGTCGGTCAGCCGTACGTTTTTCCGTGGCGTCGGGCGCGCGTCGGGTTATGATTTTCCGCGAGGTCGACCGGAAAAATGAAAATTCCAGCAGATGCCTCGGTCCATTATGTCGCGGCTACGCGGAAGCGCGATACGAGCCATTGCTGCAGCGGGTAACTGAAGAGAGCGTTAAAGTCCCGCACGCTCGAGGTACCCGGCATATTCTCGCAGCGGCGCTTTTATGAACTTTTTATGGGGTCATTCTTCCCGGCGACGAAGTATGCCGCAGAATCCTGATTTCTGCGACAAGGCGATCCTCGCGAGATACGACACGCATGTGCGAACGTCGTTGCGACAAATCTCTTCTACTTTAAAATAGAGATAATGGTATACACACGTACCAATTACCACACAATTAATATTCGAAAATATATACGATACGCTATGCTACATAGTATACGTAGTGATCTAATAAAGCGACGTGTATAATAATTGATGTTTTATATTATTACCCCTGGTTTCTTTATTTATAAATCCATTTATATTCAAAATTGTCTCTCAAATTAACGTAATTTAACAACGCAATATATATTGTAAGACTTATATAAACATAATTACAAATTAATTTTTAATAATTTTATAAATTGACTTTTTAAATTTAGTAGTCGACTATTCATAATAGTCTCCTGAGTATGAATAAATCAAATAAGTAACGAAGCGCCAAATATTCATTTGGCTGAAATTTTATGAGGCATAAAAATATTATGAGTCATCAAGATTCAACCTCAATTATATTTGATGTTTCTTTCCTTATTTGATCTCCTGAGAATTGTTATAATCTATTTCTTACGAATACGTCTTGTAATTCTGTTAGATTTTATTATTCCGACTTATCTACTAAAATAGTAATACTAAAGTAATAACTCCTTTACCCAAAGTACAGAGATGTTTTCAAGGTACATGAAGCATATCTGTGTTATATGGTTAAAAGATTATACATCTCCCTTTGAGCTTCTCAAAGAAGCGAACAGAAATGTTGAGTTCATCCAATCCTCTCTGGAGCTTCAATTATCGTTTCTGCTTATGGAGAACTTTGTATTTCGAGAGTGACACTTGACTTCTTCATGAACTTCTGGGAGAAGATTCGCCTGCGCGCCGTTATAACATCGCAGAAAACAATATTTTCCATCCGGCGTTCGCGAGCATATGGCTGATACGTTTACTCGCTCGGGCGTAAAAGACGCCATCGGGGAGAATGGAATTAAGGGGTGTCGGGCTCGACGGAGCGGAATGATGTAGGTGATAGTTGCCAGCAAGTTGTATTTCGCCCTCAGGTCGGTATATTTTCGTGTCACTTCGCATGAAGTAGAAGTGCCTCGCGTTTATTCTACCTTCGTGGTTAATCTCATCTTGCGAATCCCACACTGGAACTTTGTAAAATTTTGATCCCGTAAAAGCATGGCAGTAAACAGATCTGGAAACCGCTAATATAATAGAGTATGATAAATTTTTATCTTATACAATAATATCATGTTGCAGGCTACCTCTCGCTCCGTTTTCTATTTTTCACGTTACCTATTAGTCTAAGAATTATACAATTTTGAAGATACGGCTTTAATTGAAAGCTTCTTTTTCGATTAAATTTAACAGTCAACAAATGTATAAGGAATTTACATTTGAATCTATTTCGGGAACGTAGATATATATAAAAATCCGTAGTTCCACTAGCAAATCGATATCTGGATATAACAGTAGCAGCGATTTTTAAACTGCTCGTGTAACGGCAAAATGGTGTTCGATGTCGCGCACTGTTATTTATAGGCATGCATAATAGAGTAAATGAGAAGATTCTGTTTCTGCCGCATTGCTCGCGAGCGAAAAAGATATCAAGACTTGCCAGAAGCGACGCGCGTTTGTGCGGCGTTTTTGCTGGTGGAAAATCCTGCGCGCCTGGAGAACGTCGCGAGACGAAATTTGGCCGAACGGTAAATCAGAAAGATATGATTTTTTTTTTTTACCTCCCACCGGAAGACGAGTATCCGACCGGAAAAGGCGGCAAAGTCGACGCTTACTCAGCGTCGTTCCGCGTCTCTGGTCCGTATGCCTCCCTAAAAACGTGCCAGGACTGCGCTTTACGTAAAAATTGGGACGAAGAACCTGTTTAATCGCAAGGAAGGAAGATTCGCGTGGCCCTCGTGGCCATCAGGCCTAAAACATTACCTCAGCCTTGCACACGATTAATCATCCTCTTTAGAATTTATTACTCAATTAAGTGTCATTTATATAAGAGGGAAATAATTTATTTCTTTATGATATAATCACGAGGTATAGCTATCGTTTATAACTGTCGTTTATCCGGTTGCGACAAGCCTGGCATTCAAATTTCGTATGACGGCATTAAATTTTGATCGTTATCCTGCAAAATTTAGATATATAGAAATAACATGGAGTTGTACTGAACACATTTGTTAAGTGATTAATGATGACAAAAAACCGATGAATATATTGTTTCGATATTACGAATTATTGTGTGAAATATCGTTACGTATTTATTGCACGAAGCTTTCCATGAAGCATGTATGATGAAATGGAAATAAATGAAAAATATTGTATCGCATTAAAAGTTATTTAAAAATTGATACGTTGCTTTATACCACATCGCGGAATTTGTCCGATTTAAGGTAATAACGAGTATTAAATCATTATCATTGGACAATTTTACATAATTATTCTGAAAATACGTAATTTTAATAAACTTGGAATAATTTCCATAAATGGTTTCTAGATATTTATTTGACACTTCTCGGCGCCGTAACGAATA
Source organism: Trachymyrmex septentrionalis (assembly GCF_001594115.1). Taxonomy (NCBI): domain Eukaryota; kingdom Metazoa; phylum Arthropoda; class Insecta; order Hymenoptera; family Formicidae; genus Trachymyrmex; species Trachymyrmex septentrionalis. The sequence goes on along the minus strand of NW_017305569.1, from coordinate 2,333,657 downwards.
TTATGCGGTGATATTATATTACATTTCGCGGCAAGGGATCAACGGTATTCATATGACGGAATTATATTATCATTTAATGCGATTATTTATACAACATGCACTATGTGTACACCTCTCTTCATTAATTGGTAATTTTCATTAATTGATAATCCTTTAATCTGCTAAATAAATAATTTTATTCAAAAATTATTCTTACGGTGGAAAATTTTGGATTAAAAATTTGAAGATCAAATCTATTTCAGCTAATCTAATTTTGATGCAAATTCGCCGTTATTTAACCTTCGCATACCGATTTGCAAATATTCGAAATTAATCGACGCAAAATACTAACTAATTAATGCCATACCGCGCTGTCAAAAGCGCATACGCAATCAAATAGATCATCCGCGTTTCTGCGACGCACCCTTTCACGTGTACGTTGTTTTCGTCAAAGAGCTTCAAAAACGGCGACGCATTACCGCAAATCCCGGGTATAGGCAATCCCAGCGCGAAAAGGGTAGTTTTATCGCGGACGCGTGGGCAGTTTAACGTCGCGCTGGGCCAACGTGATTCTAGTCCAAAGCTGATTCTAGTCTACGAAAGCCATTTGGATAATCCGCGGTAAAAAATAATTTTTTTTTTAATAAAGCTTTTATTATATAAAAAAAATTTCAGTTGTCAAGTTGCATCGCGAAAATTTTAAAGTAAAAGGATGAGGCACTACAATATCTCGTTTCTTCTATTACGATTATTACGGTGCGATAAATTGGACAATGCATTTCCAAGGCATTGTTTTGCTTTTCAAATTTACGCGCCTTTACATTTGAAATTTGTAGAAAAGTAGAGAAAAAAAATGGTAATATGGCCTTCACTTAAAGTTCGTTATATTCAATATCACAGCTCTTACAAAAGATTTTTAAACTGTTCTTAAGTATAGGTATTGACATTGTAAAACAATTGCCATGACTGCTGATTTTTTTGATAATTGATGGTTATCTATAGGTTGTTTAGAAAGTTCTCTCGATAGAGCAATATTTTAGCTTTAAGAATCTGTTTTTTTAATTACGGATTTTTATCGGAGTTATGAATAATCAAAGCTAGAATGCTCCTTTTTACTTAACTCGTGAATAATTCAAAAACAAAAAATTGTAGGAACATTAAAAAAAAAGATTTTGTAGGGAAAACTTTTAATTTTCATGATAGATAGTTGAAACACTTTGCACATTTTTTTTACCACGTGACAGACTCATAAAGTGAGAAGAAAAATTTTCCTGTTTTTTGACTCGTAGTTTTTTCTATCTATAAAAATTAACATAAACTCAAAAATTATATTAACCTTTTAAAAGTAAAAATTTCAGCTCTGAACTTTTTTTTTAAATTTAAATTTTGTTTATTTTAACGAAGATATTGTATATAATATATAATTTCAAGCAATAAAATACCGCAAAACTTTCTGAACAACTTAATATGACGAGATGTGTGTACATAAAAAATTTTTGTATGAGTTTTAATATCAAATTTAATGTTTAAAGTTCGTAAGAAAAGAGAGATGAGGAGAGAGAGAGAGAGAGAGAGAGAGAGAGAGAGAGAGAGAGTAACGAGTTTATAAATTAATTCTTAAAATGTTATTCTTTCATTTTGAGTAGAAAAGTTTGAATAGCTATATTTCTGCTATGACATAATTAAATGTAAATTTTGTGAATGTTTTTATATTGGTTTTCCTAACAAACGAGTAATATGGGCCTCAGGATTTTTAACGAAAAACATTGCAAAGCGTTATTTCGTTATAAATCTTTATGGTTATCATTTTAAGATAATTTTATAAAGTCCCTAGAAGTATTTGTCGAGCGGGAAAAAAGTACTCGTGACAAACATTTATAAGAATGGAATCAATGTAAAAGTATTGCTAGGAGAACGCATTTATGAAAGGAAACTTCTCAACTTAATAATATTTCAATGTATTCAAAATTTTCTATTTCAAACTATTTCGACTTTATGAAGTTCAAATAGACTTGAAAAAACTGGATCTTGAAAAAAATATAAGGAAAGCCTATTCTATCTATTATTTAGATAATCTTATTATAAAATTTCTCTCATTTAAACAATTTTTCTGATTTTGTAAGCTGTTATTTCAAATACATTTTTATTAAAATTAAATCAATAAATTATTGTTTATCGTATTATTGACTTGAATGTAACTAACAAAATAAAAATTACACAAAAAAAAACAGGATAGGGACTCATGTTATTTTTCTTTTACAGAATTTTGTTAAAGTAAACTAGGGGCGAAAATTAATAAGAACTAAAATATTTACCTCATTTTAATCAAAAATATTATATAATATTAACATTTTTAGATTATAAAAATATTATAAGAAAAGGAAGAATATTGGTTTCAAAGATAGAATTAAAGTTACAATATTCAATAATTAATTTAGTAATGAATAAGTTGACTTAAAGGCATAATAACGATATTTCTGTCAAATGTATAGACTCGCAAGGATAAGGATGTGGAAAAGTGTAGGATCGACTCTGATTTACCTGCTCATACAGCAAGTGTTTCACACGTGTGTAATACACGCGCGTGCTTGCATCGACATCGCCGCCGCTGGAATGAATGACGTTAAATTTAACACTGCCAATTTATCGAGGTGCACACCCTCGCTCTTGTCGCATATGCGCGCGGATGCATACTCAAGCTTAATTCACATTTACGCTTATACGATGACGGTTTTATGGTCGCCGTAATATCACGGTATGACACGGTAAAATTTTGATTAAAGGAAAGCTCGACGTCAACGACAACACGGAGACCGTAATCATGTTTTGAATTTGTACAACACAATACATATATATAATATCATATAATATTTTCGTTGTTTTATAATTTATCATGGTATATATTAATGATATATGTAATAAAATATATTATACAACACATATGTTTACTTACACATCTATTGCATAATTATTTATAACGTTGTATAAAATGTTATTTTATTGTATTAGAATTGACTTTTTGTCGAGGAAATTCTTTAAAGAATTCCTTTTTTGAAAAATATATATATATATATATTGCGATATCGCTGGCATAGATAAACCCTCAAATAGTTCAAACATTCACACGAATAGTAGACGAAGTCTGATTACAATCGTATAGGTATACATTCGATGGGATACATTCGACGTGCTGCATAATATATGGAGTGTGGCATGACGCCGTCGTAATTGATTGTAGTGCTACGCGGTTTAGCACCCGCTGGCCGGAAGTGTTCGCAATTACTACAATGGAATCGCGCAAAGTTAATGACAAAATATTCATTTCCGGAATGGTAATTCGTGGCCGATCGCACGGCGGGAATCCATTTTCGGCGAGGCCCCCGCGAGCGGAAACCACCTCAAAAATCTGCCCGGACGTGGGCGCACGTGCGCATCAATTTAGAATTTTGATCGCGCCCAGTTGCGGCACGGTAATCGTCCTTTATCTCGTCGTGATTTTAGCACAACAGCGATAAATCCGTGGCGAACGTGGAACTATTTTATCAGAATATACGTACGCGCGTATTCATGTATAGGCCTTAATAAATCGTTTATACAACGGGATATTTTATATACTTGCGGACGTCGTAAAATATGCGACTATATTTTTACGCTGCATTTTCATCGAATGACGATTGCGAAGAATCCCGGCCGTTATCGCGTGAAAGAAGTTAACGCATTTCTTCTCGTTTAGTTTGACCTTATTTACGCAGTTTTCTTTTACACGTGCGAGCGACTCTCTTTTTTTTTTCTGACAGCGAGAAATGGTACATTCTCTAATATTTCTCTCGAGCGTAAGTCGCCATCCGCTTCGTAAACTTTTGTGTCGAGAGCGACACACACACTCTAAGTAAATTTCATAAAAATAATTCATTAACGGGTGACGGGTGAAAATTGCTCCCTTAGATTAAACAAAAAAAACAAAAAAAATCCTCACGACCGGGCGCGGATTTAACCGGAGCTGCGTTTAATTGTTAATTACTCGTTACTTTTAGTCCGTCGAAACTTTCCCAGCGAACCCGTGTATACGACCAATCAGTGTGCCGCGCTTAACACAGAATTTCAGGTGTAATCGACGTCAGTGAAGCCTTGCGCAGAGATACCGCAACGAAAATCGGGAAAATCGGGTTGTAATAAATCGCATGGGGCTTCACCGCACGAGCAAACACTAAAGAGGACATGCTTGGTCAGGTGTATATTGCCGGAAGCGAAAATATTTTTTCCATGTTGCTCTCTCGACTTTAAAGCATCGCGCGGTCATGTGTGACGAAACCGAAACGAGGATCTAGTTTAAAATTTAAGCCCGGCTTGGATTTCAAGCCGACCAATTAGCGGCGCCGAATTGGCGCTAATACCGGGATTAATGCACTGATCAATTTTCGCGCGACAGCTGTGAAAGCGGAACGAGCACTACTGAAACAACCGTATTCCCGTAACATACGCACGTAATGTTGATTTTCGATATTGCAAACGAGCCTCTTTCAATGTTATCGATAGGAATGAAAAGGCGTATGCGTGTGTAGCGTATTTCTCGACGCTCATAATAGCATCAGAATAAACAAAAGTCCAGCAAATTAGCGCATCGGTAGCGAGGATAAGCTGTGAAGAGCCAGAAATAAGCTCTTTAGGAAAACGATTTTAATGAATCAAACTGCATTATCGTAAAAATATTACGATCTGTTATGGCGTACGACAAAATTATACGATGTTCCTTCTCGTCATGTTTAATGATAAAAAATTCTGTGTTGTCTCGAATGATTATCGTCTGTTAAAATTCGAGCGTTAGAAAATCGCATTTAATATTAAACCTAATATTAAATAAAAGCTGCTGCTGCAGAATCACAATATTGCTCTTTTTCTTTAAAAGTGATACAACTCAAAAAATATAATTTATTATTATGAATAAGTTAGGTAAACATTATTCTATCATCAAAAATAAAACTAACGTAATTTTATGAAAAAATGGTCAAAATCGTCATAACTCAGAAAGGATTTTTTAAAGATAAAACGAAAATGACGAAATTGACACTTAATACACTGAGAAGAAAAGTTCGAAATATTCGCAAGTAAATCTTATACGTGACATTTTCTCCGATATTTATTGATTATAAAAAAGTTCGAACTGGGACGAAATATACATTTCTGTGAAATATATCTTATGAATTATAAAAAAAAAAAATAAGATTGACGGTATATTTGTTAGGAATTTCATTTCGCCGTATTTAAGTAAGGATTTATTTCAGAGGAAATAAATATTATATTCTCATAAGTAAATTTTTAAATATCCTCTTCTCCTATAGTACAGATTAAAATATATTCTTTATTTTGCCGATATATTATTTCATCAGTCAATAACTTTCTATCAAATTAAAAAATTTTTCTCCTCTTCTGAGAAGCATAAATTTTTAGTTGTGTCACTTTTGAAGCAACCGAGCGATATAGAAACATATAATGTATCTTTAACTTAGGAAAGATTTCTTCTTATTATTAAATAATTTCTCTCCCCGATGCGCGCTTCATTAAAAATTTTTGCACCGCGCTCGTTTTCTCCCTAATGGATGGGGTGTTATAAGTTTCGCTTGTTGATGCAGGATTTCATCAACAATTGAAAAGTCGTTAGGACGAAAACGGCAAAGACGTGATACAATTCCTCCAGCTCCACGGTATCTTTCGGCGGGGAAAGAGAACGCAACTATTTCGATTCACATTAATCAAGATTCGGAAGGCCCGTTCTCGCATGCAGCCTCATGCAGACGCATGCCGTTCGCGCACGTGAGCATAACGCGCCGACTGGAAACTTCGGTGCCAACTATTCATTCGACTACGGATTAAAGAGGGGTGCAGGAGAGGAGGGTAGTGGGGAGCCAGGGGGAGGGTTCTCGCGGAGGCGTTTAAACTTACGTCGGAATCCTTCGCGTTACCTCCGTCGGCGCTCATAAATCAGACAACTTTACAGAACGCCCTTAGCCGACGACATCGTCGCTTTCGTCGGGTACACAGGCTCTCACGAAGGACTAGAGTGTTACGAGCCGACTTTGCAGTTTTCAAGTTTTGCTAATAAGACGAGGGTAGAAGGGGCCTCCTCTTTACGTCCGCTATTGGCTCTTTGCGCCTACATTTTCCCATCAAATTTATCATCTCGTCTAGATCGCTCAATACGACGAGAATATACGACGTACATATATCAGCTGAATTAAGTCAGTTAACTATTCTTTTTGTCTTTCAAAGAGAGATTATTTTTAATTATCGTTGTCATAACGTCACTCATATCAGGACTTCATATTGCACGAGCTTTTGATGGACGTTCACGTCCAACTATGAGAGCATAATTTCTCTGTTCTTTTAGAATATATATAACGTTTTTATCAGCAAGAGGTTTTCATTCCGCGGTGATATACTGGGTCACAACAGAAACGATCGATGATTGTATTGAAATGCGATTCTAGCTCATTACTATGAACGTTTATTCGCTCGAAGAGATCCGATTATTCAGTACAGTTACAGAGGGAAAGATATTCGAGGGTGCGAACGAAGTCGATATGCCAAAGCCGGAAAAAGAAAGTTCGATATGGGGCAACCCATTCATATACCGTAATTGCGGATAAAATTGGCGAATGTTCGAGTTCGACGTTAGGATTGGCAGTCAGCTATGGTTTAATGAATACAAGAGTTATTTCAAGCCAGCCAACAGCTTTCGATTGCGATTCGCGCGGTGTTGGCTAAATAAAAGTTTCACGTTTGTATTGTTGGCTAAAAGCTCAGCTGTCGTAGTTTTGTATCTCATCTACAATTCTGTTTACCTTTCTTCCCTTGATTTCGCTTGACCTGTCAAGCGATCACCGAATGGTCCGTGCAACGTTCCTTGTGTTGGAGATATAATAGAAAATCCATTCCAACTCTGAAATTTGGTATCAGAGACATTTGATTGATTGGTATTTCGAATGCATACAATATCGAATACTATATAGCACAACTGCAATAGCATATTTATGACAAAAAGAAGAATTAAAGAGCTCCTGCAATGTTCCCACGATGTCGTGTAGAAATATCATATTGTCCATTCGAATAAATTTTTATCTTTAATTACTGCAATTCTTTTAGAATCCACCGCGGTATCCAATATAATCGCGTGCACTCATGTAATAATAATGTCGTTTATTTGTGCCTTCTCTTTCTCGCGATGCAAAAGAATGAAGCAAATAATTCAATAATGGCTCTGTTGTTCACATTTTTGTATTAAATACCGATACTTTTTGTACAAAATAGGACATTTTTTTTAACATTCAATATTACATGAATAATATTCAACAATGTTTCCAACAGACTATTATTTGCATTGTATAATAGATTCCAGGATTCCCTTTTAATAATAAAAATCAGATACATTCAAGAGAAATTAATATCGTTATATTTATTAATGTCGTAAATATTATTATATTAATGTCGTAAATATATCACGCAGGCACTGTTAAGAGAGCATCCGGAGATCAAGTAATTTGGGGATACGATATAGGAAACGGGTAGGATTAACGGCCCAGCTGCGAATGGATCATTCCCAAAGCAGGTATAATTCAAGCATTCTCGTCCAAGAGTAACTGAGTGTGTATATACTCAAGGTATTAGCTTCCGAGCCGGGTATTGACTTGATATCGCTGCACGTACGTTCGCCAATACGGTCGGCAGTGGAATCAATTTTCTGTTGCAAACCAATAGACTGTACAGCGCGCGGTGCATGCATTGTTATTACGGTTGAATTATTGATGCTTAAGTAACACAGGTATCATTAGCTCGCACCATGTCGCAACAGTGGACGGGCGTTTGTCATCCCGGCTATACTTTCGAAGTCGTACTGAAGCCGGCATTCCCATATTTCACAATAGTTATTTCTAATATCTCCTGTGTGTGTGTGTGTGTGTGTGTGTGCGTGTGCGATACAGGAAGTTGAAGCGCGCCGCTTGTCAAAGACTGGAAACAGACGACGAGTATAGGAATAGCCGAATGTCACGGATATTCCATTTCGCGGAATTCGAGCTGCACCGTATGGTAACGATACTGACGTCGGGACTTCGGGAGGCCCGATAAGGGATAACGTCGTTGTAAGAGACAAGTCTCTCGACGAATTTTCATCGATCGCGGTTTATCGAAGTGATAAAAAAAAAGCGCCTCGCGCTCGAGAGCCCTCCCGAAAATCGATTCGTATTCCCCGTTTTCAATCTCGATCTGCACGCATCGCGCAGAAAAATGGCAAGCCTGGATGAATAGCCGGTCGCAAATAAAGGAAAATAACGGAGGTAAATAAAAGGAAAAAAAAAAAAAGGAGAGAGAGAGAGAGAGAGTATCCGGGCGACAATTCGCCCGCGACGGAGAGAGTGGGAATGGATCGCGGAACAGCGCGCGCGGGGCCAATATTGTTTCGCCGTCGAGGAATTTTAACGCACCGCGGAACCCGCATTAACGTTGACATGGATTTCGCCGGACGGGTTGCTCTCTTTGTAACGCAATGTAACGGGGAACGTGCGCGCTTG
>NW_017305569.1:2306234-2325014 GCF_001594115.1 Trachymyrmex septentrionalis | reverse complement strand
CCCCCCCCTCCCGTCACCCCATGCCCGTTCTACCATTCGGTTTCCCTCCCCCCCCCGTATTTCCACCCCGGCGCGGGCGCGGCGTCATCGTTCCGTAGCTGCCCGCTCTTTGTTGAGTTTGTGCCTGGATATTCAACGCGATGCGCGACAGGCGCTATCGCGTATCCTTCCCTCTATCTCCCTCTCTCATCTTCCGAAATGACGCTTGGCAATGCGACGCCGAAAACGTCGAGTCCGGCGGGAAGCGCTGTCCGCGTATTTCGCAAAAAAGCATGTATCATTTTTTAACCGTTTGTACATTGGTGTCACTTCAGCGTTTCAACGTGATTTACAATACTTTTGACCCGTTAAATCGCGAAGCTTAAAAATCATGCATCTTGAAATGGAAATGCACAAAATCCCCGCCGCGTGAAAAACTGGCTGCGCGAAAATGCAAAATATCATGCTCGATGTAAAAGGAACGGCGTGCCTAGTAAAGGAAGAATTGTGACAAACGGGTTCGAGACCAGAGAGAAAGAATGACCGAGTTTGTCACTGCGAGTAATTTCTGGCAAAGCGTGTTTGAGATAAATCGTAGGTGAAGAAGACAAGTGTGAACGCGGGACTCTCCACGGCTGAATCGAGGAAACGTGCGAAACTGCGGCGAATTCGCAATATCATGTCTTTAAGCTGTAAACTGTAATCGTATCGATTTTATAACATAGCCCTAAACTGAAGCTGGAGCACGTAATATTACGAATTACTTGACAAACAATTTAATACTGATATTAATGACAATCTTAAAATGTCTCAAGATGTTAATATGGCTCGCGGAAGTTCATGACATCTTAAGATTGTACAATCTTAAATATAAGAATCAACTATAAACACTGTGTTACTAAATGTGAAAATAAAGAACTGTATTTGTATTTTAATTTGAATTCAGGCCACATAAATTCAAATCATCTTTAATAAAATTATGAATGCATACTTTTAATGTTTCAAGTACCTCTTAACGTTTTTTTACATATATTGTTGATTCTTATAGACTTAGGTATAGAGATGTAACATCAGTATATTAGATATGAAGCTAATTAAAACGGTCTATGATCGAAGAAGTGAATACTCTTTGTTACATAACAGACGGCGTATAATGGTTTTGTCGATTGAATAAAAAAAAAAACTGATCTGCGCGAAATACGTGCTCGTTTGATTCATTATGCTTTGATTCGATCGTTAACGAAAAATCGTTAATGTCTGCGTTCGAGTTAGAATAAAGGAAGTAAAATAAAATCAGAAAGACAACCAAATTATGTATGACAGTACATGATTTTGCATCAGTTGGAAAACGAGGTTAAAAATCATGTCTTGTAGCGAGGATATTTTCATTGCAGCTGAGCACTGATGCATTTTTTATTGTGCGTCAGAGGAACCTTTCGCGATCAATAATCGAGAAAACGTACAAAACTGCGGCGAATTCGCAATATCATATCTTCAACCTAATTTAATATCTATTACATCGACGTGTTAATTTTAAATAACCGCGTAATGCTCTGCGATGAGCAAATAGGTCATTTTGAATAATGCTCTAAATAAACGATAACCGAGGAAATTGACGTGTAGCGGACGAATTTCGCCAACTTTAGTTTCAAATTTCCGATAACTTTACTCGTATATTATGTACATGCGCTAACTAACTCCTATAATTTCATCATTTGCTATCTTACAACTTTGTTTTGCAGCAGAGTTCACGTGGCAGAGACAATAAAATACTCTTACGCAACCCAAAAGCGACATTTGTGCGCAACGAGCGACTTAATCGAATATACCGTGCACGGCAAACGACCGAATTCCGCTCGCATACACGCTAGAAACGCGCGTGTACCATCCATATACCAAGCGCACGGAATTTAGCACCTGATGGTCTACCTGAGCGGCATCCAATGTCGCCTCTGTGCGGGATGAAAGGCACGCCGGAAGAATAAAAAAGGGGGAGGGGGGGGGAGGAAGAATATCACTGTGGGGTAACTCGCGCAGCGATGCTAGCACTCGCTATAAAACCGCCGTTACTCCCCATATAAGCCGCGTGCGCGATGAGTTTCTGGCGCGGATCGATGAATAGAAATCACCCTCACCCCCTCCCCCTCCCCGCCCCGGGTTTTCGCGCGCACGTGCTGCTAGGACGATAGCGGGCGACACGCGTGCGGAATATGGGCGCCCATAAAGTGCCGCTGCATCGGAGTAAGACCTCCGTCGCGATACGTGTTCTCGCGTGATAAGTGCGTCGGCCCGGATATGATTTACTGGGTGTCGTTGCTCGTGAAAAAGTAGTAGCGGCCGCGCACAGGAGCGATAAATGCGCGTGTTTTCACGGCGCTGTTACACGCAAAACACGCGCCGGCTTCAAGCAGATGCGCAGCGCGTCAGAGCGCGGTTTAGATCGGTCGGTTTCGCGGCAGTCACGATTTCAAGCAGCCATTTGTTACAATGGAGTTCCGTGTCGCGGGAACGCGATCCTAATAAATCGTCACTGTATGCCCCATACGTCCTTATGAGCTATCGTTATAAACGGCGCAACGGCGTACTTTCGACGCAGACGCTGGCGCTGGTGCGCCCGCGAATTTTTCAGGCTGGTGCATAATCCGCAAAAATCTGTTTCTTCTATTTTAGATATCCCTTTACTTACAGCGGGAAACTTACGTTCCAAGACGTCAGTCGTAAATCGAATTGATCGTAAGTCGAATAGTAATCGTATCGTTCTCTTTTACTTCGAAAGCTACAAACGACTCAAAATATGTGATTTTTTCAAATTTATTACCATGAACGAGGTAAAGATTACTATATCGATCATCAAGAGTAAACAAACTTCACAGTTTGCCTGTCAAATAGCACTTGTGTCGTTCTCATAAATAAAAAGGAGAGTCTTCTATAGAGAATTACATTTAGAGTTAAGTCAATTTTAATGATAAAAATTTGAAAAACAAAGTGCTTGATTTTAACATTAGTCATTGTTGCTGATCAAGGTAAATATTAACTGCTGGTGATATTTCGAGTTATGTCACTTGTCAGAGAACGGCTATCGATTAGATGTCGATATCGATTCGATATTGACGTCTAATAATTGATACTGCCGTCCGAAATCATCGTATTGACATCAACTTGACATTAATTCTACGAATTGTTTCTCTTGGGTTTTGATGAATTATTCTGAATTTATTTTAATCCTGTAGGATATTAAAATTATATTACAACTCTAAAAGAGTTGTACTGGACTTTTAAGAATTGTGAAACGGAAATGAGACGAAAATGACGTTTGATCACATTTATGAAAGTATATTCTTTTTATCGATATTATTTATTATTAATCAATAATTTTCCGTTAAGTTGAAAAATAATTTTTCTCTTCTTCTAAAGAACCTAATTTTTTTAGTTGTGTTACTTTTAAAGTAAAATAACCTAGTCATTCTGAACATAAATAATTATAAAATTGTATGAAAAAAAAGTTAATGCCCAATTTCCATCAATATAGATTAATTTTAATCTTGTTTCAACTTGCTCTTCATCTTTTTCTAATTTTTGATACCATAAGTCTGAAAATTTTAAGCCAAAGTATTAGTAAATAGAAAGATATTTGTATTTTTATTTGAAACTTGTATATATTAGGTGAGAGACTAATGTAAAATGATATAAAGATGGAGCTTTAGTGCTTAAATAATTAAGTATTGAATTTATATATTATTTATCTAATCCTGCAAAGTGTGCGTCAAATTTAATTTTCAGTCTTGAAACGTAGTTTTTTTTTTAAACAGAGTTAGGAGTAGTAATCATAAATTAAATTGACAAGCAATAAAAATATTAAGTCATAGAATTATCATTTTATCAGGAATTGTACGTTACATCATTCATTTTCTTACGGCAATGTACAACAATGTGAAGAAGCGTGACGGCAACAATAGGTCAAAGAATAAGCCAGAGAAACGGTAGAAAAACGGATAAAGTATCTGTTTTATTATTCCTCTTTGAGGCGTAAAGCTGTCCACTTAGGAGCAATAAGCAAGAAATCCCGACGCGGATGAAGAAGAGGAAATGTTCGACTTATAACCAACAGCGAGAGAATCCTCCTTTCTCTCCGTCTATTTTTTTGCTCGAGCGCCTCCAGTTTCCCCGCACTTGTTTCGATCCTTCCGTCGTTTCTTCGTTCCTTCAGTGGCAGCTCGTTAACTATCACCAGTTGGTTGCTATTTTCCAGCCATCATCGACGATACTATCTCTTCCTCTTTTACGTAGTCTCAGCAAGAAGCCCGCCATACTTCACTAGAGTACGAAAGAAACATCGTAAACGAAGTGTCGTAAACGCAATCGGAAGAAACGATCGTAGATATTTTATGTGCTCGCCGAATGACTATTCTGTGTCATAATATAACAAAAGCAGGAAAAAAGAAATGATTATATATTAATTAAGAAGGAGAAAATCGATTTTTATGTAATAAAATTAATTTAGAGGTCATTTAAATAGCAATTCGTAGCTTTCACAATTAAACAAACGTAACATCTAATTTGACGATAATAATCTATATGTAATTTACATTCCTAAATTAATTTGCTCATATAATATTTGCGCTACGTTGGCCCGAAAATTTCACATTCGCAGGGATTAATATGATTGCCACGATCATTCTATAATGTACTCGCCCTTTGACATAGGGACAACGGTAGCTTCATTGATCACGCCGGAAATAATCGCACGGATGAATTTGAGAGAAAATGGTAAACCGCGTAACTACACGCCGCAGGTACGACGAATTGCTATTTCAATACCGGCTCGATTACTCTTCTGGATCGAGCCGCTGGAATTCGATTCTTCGGCGCGTAGTGGTGTACCGCGGCTGTGTGTACCGCCCGTAACATTATTGGGTATGCGGCCGTGGTCGTATGTCTTTTTGCGGCGTACCTCCGTGCGCCGACAATAAAAAGCAACCGGAAGACGTGGATGGAGTGTAGAAAGGACGAACGACAATGCATCCAACGGCGGCGACGACGGCAGCAGCCGGCGCTTCATCTCGTCTTTCTCCGACACACTGCCGGAGTCATAGAAACTTTTTTTCTTGCCACTAGCAACATGGAGGTGATCGAAGCAACAGTAGTCGAAACTTACTTATTTCCTGCAGGCTGCAAGAGCTCCGTAAATAGTTCGTTCTAGCGTCGAGGGACCAGACTTCTTTTCCTTCGTGAGCGATAAACAAAGTGTCGGTACGAGATAAGTGTCTGATATATTGGGACTGTGCGAGTAAATAAATTAAACGAAAGCTATTTTCTAAGAGTTACACGATGGACGAGTGACTTCGCTCGTTACAATGAACTGAAAAATGGTGATATTTTTATTTTTAATATTCGAGGAAAGAAATTCCTACTTCTAAGTATTCGATTTTATCATCAATCCTTCCGATAATTATATCATTGTCTACAACTCCCCTATATTTTTCTTTACTATTATTGCACAATTTAATTTGTAAAAAATTCGTTCATATAATTCAGTTATTTCTATAGTTACAAAATTAAATTAATTTTGTAACTATAGAAATAACCGAATTATATGAACGAATTTTTTACAAATTAAATTATGCAGCTTTTCAATAGAAGAACTGAAACAAATACGAACAATAGTAGTCATATACAAGATAACGTCATAGATTTATCTTACTCTTCAATGCGATATTTATGATATGTCATCATTCATTCACTTTGTTCCAAAATTGTGGTTGATACGATAAAATATTTATTCCAGTTTACTAACATATCACCGATACATGATCAAACATCAGTAAATCATGCAAGTACTTTCTCGATAATGACGTTCGTTCATGTTCAATGCATCACGTGTTTCATTAGCGCGCGGAGTTATCGGCCGATGAAGTGTCGTGCGATTTTGGTATCCAAAACCGGATGACCTTATCGTGGTATCTCAAGTGAGGCAGGGGTTTTGTCGATGCTCGTACGGAAGTTACATACGATATCGGCGCGGAACTACCCGCGCCCGTCCAGCTCGTGTCGCCGCGTTTGGGGGTTTTATCTTGGCGAGGGGACGCTGGACGTCCCGGCGATAAATACCCGTTTGATATAATGGACGGTGTATGTGTTCAGCCGCAACGTAACGGTGGAACAAATCCTATTCGTTTCACGAAACAGTTCCGTCGCGGTTGCTGCACATGCGTAACATCGATTGCAAATCTGTATCGCCGAAATTGATATTACCGATAAATTTATACTCTTTATGACGACACGCCGATATCTATGCAAGCATACGTATTTGCGTGCGCGCTGTGACTTATTTATTTTGCTATTTATAAATGGAATTTTCAATTTTAGTACAACAGTTGATACAATTCGAATGATAATCACCTGTGTAGTATCAAGATCATTACAACTATTGACTGTAATTATTTTTATAACTTAAATGAAATAAAATGGGAAATTTCGCTCACAGTCTGTACTTCTTTTTTAATTTTTGGAACTATTATTGTGCTTAAAATGTTTAAAATGTTTGAAGGTGTGGCTAACAAATACGAAATGTAAATAATAGAGAGAATACAGCCACAACGATAGATGTTTTAACGAAAGTCATATATTTAAAATGTACAATTGGAACTATTATTATGTACTATTTATTATTATATTATATTTGTCATTTATTTTTATATAACGGATTTGTATTTTTGCCTGAAATGCATTAATATAAATATTTGTTTGAACAGTACTAGAATATATATTTATTTGGTACAAATAAATGTACATTCACCTATTACTATTCAAACAAATATTTATTACAATTTAGTACATTTAAAACTAAATTAACTTGCCTGAACTACTTTTTATTTAATTCTTTTTTTTTTATTTGGCGAATATTTATTCACGTAAGTAAATGTTGAATTAGTACTCTATTCAAGCAAATATTTATTAAAATTTAGAACATTTTTCTCATTGTCAGTGTCATGTATGCATTGAATTCATGTCTGTCTGATAAAGATTTAATTGGTAATCTAAGAATTTGCTCGCGCGAGTCTCTTCCTTTATGGTTTATTTTTGCACATTATAGATATTTTATTACCACGATCGTGAGTACGTCTTTCGTTAATAGCATTCTGGAGTTGCGCTGGTATTGAGTTAAACTTCGCGACTTCAATCGCCCGCGATTCCTTCACCAGCCACCCCTTCGGCGAAGTCCTTGCGAAATCACGCAATAAGTGATCTTCTGATCCAGCCGTCGCGCACCAGACTCATAACTCTTCCGACACGATTTGGCCGGCTTCCATCCATGGAAACACCGCTGTAGTGGGGCCCAAAGGATTGCGTGTGCCACGGGGATGATATTGGGAGGGGGGGAGGGTGCATCACGGGGCACGGCAATGTTATACCTTGGCTAGACGGCGCGCTTATGATTCTCTGCCTCTCGGTGCGACGTTATGCGTACTGTAACAACCAGCTTTACGCTACAAATAGCAATGTAATCGTGATACGACTTCCTCGATTTAAGCTCGTTTAAAGCTGAATCAAAGTCTATTACGGATGTTAACGGTGATTCGATTACCGCACACAAATGATATGCAGACATTAATTGAAATTAGTTGGTTGCTAGACTTAGAGATGGCAGACAACCTAACTGACGCTAATCAATTTTAAATTTTAAAATAGACTGTTACAAATAGCGTTTCTATTTTAATTACTGTTATTATCATCATCATTGTCGTCATTATTACTGTTATTATTACTATAATTATTACGCTTTATTATTCATTTAGTATTGCTGCATTATTAATATTGTTGTGTTAATAAAATGATTTGAAATAACATCACGATGTTTTGCTATTTTTTTCTATTAATTTGCTTATTCTTGCTAAATTAATAAATTTGAAGTGTAGTATTTTGTATATCAATCTTGGGGTGTACTTAAAAACTGCAACAAATTTGAGCATAAATGCGAACGATGAAACCATAAGTCACTGGAACGGTAGGGTGGGAATTACGAAATTCCGTGCAAAAGGGGTGTAATGCAAGTCTGGTAACACCTAGCCGTGTTATATCTTGGCTAGACATGGCGGCTTATGATTTCGGCCAGGGACATCGTGCGTCATGCGGTAACCACCCTCGTCCTACTGCAGATTGCATCACGACCACGATATTTCCATTCATCTGATTGCATGACGTCGGTGGAAAATATCGCGGACTAATAACGCTATGCATGGTTGGCATATATTTGCAATGAAATACGTGCCGTGCAGTGCCGTAACAAATACATCCACAATCGACGGACAAACAAATACGCTTTACGCTGCAAGGTAAATACTTAATGTAAATGGCGGAATTACAGCGCTTACTGGTCGAATGTGGCGACGATAATTACATCGATAAAGCGTATTCTACGAATTGTGAACATGTTTGGTCTTTTCACATTGTCGACTATTATTCTCGATAACAGAAAAAAATGTTCGATCAATATCTTGACAATTACTTTATTTTTTCACCATGCTCTTTCTACGTTACACAGAACAAGCGGTTTTGCTCAAATATTTAAAAACATTTAACTAGATACAGATCTGAAAATTTGTATTTTATCCATTAATTGTGTGTAATCCATTAAAATAATTATGTAGTTAAGCTTAAGCTAGTTGCTAGAATATTAAAACTTTGTCATCAACACTTAAACGTTCTACATAATTATGATATTTTGGTAATCCAATGAAATATTATTTTTAGATATCTAACTAATTTTTTTAGCTAAACCGTTTCTTTCGTGAATTTATGCTGTGAAGCACAACGATAGACTATAAGTAAATGATTTCAGTTTTTCTCCATAATCTCCGTAACTTATCACCCTGTATTTACTTTATTTTCGCCTTCAGTTACTCTACAATAGAAGTGTATAACAGTAAGTAGAAATGACTGACAATGAGTTATAGACATTCTATTATGGAACAGCTTTGTATAAGCAAACACGCAGCCGATGAACGAGGGTGGCGAACGTCACGTAACCCTGTTTAGCGACGTGAAGGCCTGTACATCCTGAAGAGAGAAGTATAGCAATTGTGCACGTCGACAACACGATGCGATTGTTATGTCTGATGGGCTAGAAGTAGCTAGGATTTCGATTCCGACTAGTTACATCCTACGAGACGTAACAGTCATTCCCTCGGCGCGTCGTTAAATTCATTGCTGCGTCAAGCGAATTGCGAATTATAGTATTACGACTTTTCAATCGCGCCGCTATCCAATATATCGATACGAGTATCTCGCATTTATAATTCGTGACGTTGCTCGGTACTAGCCGAATTAATTGTGTCCGAAGGCAATACGCTTAATGATTCTCATTTATTAAACAAAGTCTGTCGATATCCGTTTACTGGAACATGAGTACACAGTAATAATTTTTAGATAAAATATTAATAAGTACCGACTGAAATTCATCGTTATTCAGAATTGCTGATCTTTTAGGAAATATATTCATTCTTTCGATCTTCCCAAATTAAATGCACGTCGAAGCAACGATGAATGTCGAGGCCAGCTAACAAATGTATTGATTTTGATTTTAATTACATGCGCATCTCTAGAAATGAGATGCTAACGAATTAATTAAACTTCAGGTCGACAATCTACGCTTCGATTGTACGTAACTAAAGGAATTGTATTGTAAGTATTACGTGCAATATGGTGAAATTATTATAATTTCGGCGATGTACAGAACTAACTTTATTCGTTTGCTAGAACACTTAATAATTAATTTTTAAATATTTGGAATAATGCATATCCGTATTATGAGATTCAATGCCAATAATTTGATATTGTATGTATAATTTGATGCAATATATTTTAAACATTCTCTATCATATCGTCGTTGTTTCGTTATAGAAATAAGAAACACCATTTTTCACGAAGGATAACGTAAAAAGATTTCGCTTGTGTTCAGTTCCGACGGCGAAAGTAATAATCAATATTTTATTCCTGTTAAGACGTTATTCCTGTACGGGGTATTGATTTCATCGGTATTTCTTTCCGGTTTATGTCAGATCGTAAAATATTACGTTTCAATTTGTGGAACTAAAATTGAAAATCGTGAATTGTGACGAATTATGTCACAATCGTAAGTAATACCAAATTAATGTATTTTCGATATATCTTCGATAGATATTCGATGGCAACAAAAATTATTTAATAATCTAATTATTTATCACGAATTTATATTTTCTTTAGCTATCAATTTACTATTTCACAATTTAATATGATCCAAAATAATTACAGAGAATAATTGAATAATGTGCGTAGATTCATTTGAAATTGCAAAATTAATTTAATATCCTAGTATATCTATTACAAAACCCTAACAAAATCTCTCTCTCTCTCTCTCTCTCTCTCTCTCTCCCTCTCTCTCTCTCTCGATAAATAATATAATATCAAAAATTAATTTCCTCTAAAATATTCAGAGTTTATAAAAACATGTGTCATTTATATGCGATAAAATTCATTTTAATTAATTTTCAGCGCATCCAATTTCTATCAAATATGTATCAAATGCATGATAACATATTTGTTACGTGGAGATATTCAGGAAGCCGGTCGGCCACATTGGAATTCGCGGCAATACATTATTAATAATAATCCCGTCCCGGGCGATATGACCGCGAATTTCAGGCAGGTGGCGGGTGTCAGGACGACGATCGAGCCGTATTACAATTTGCTCTTTGATGCCCCGCAGGCGGCGGGGAGATCCGGAAAGCGTGTGTCGGGCGAAATTTTCGAGGTGACGAGAGTGCGACGCGACGTGCAAATAATACGCATGTCGTCCGCGTGTCATGATCGAACGTGTGTCGGGCTTTGATGATGCAAAATCGATACCGCGGACATCATTATCGGGGCTTAACGACGTCGGGCGTCGCGCGTCGCTGTGCAGAACGCGGATCAGTTTTGTCGGGAGTCGCGTCGTCAGCCAATTAACGTAACGACGACGCGACGATTAACGCTTGCCGCGTGCAATTTGTATGTACATATATATGTGTACGTGTTTATGTGTACTTCCGTCCGAATCCTCGTTATCTCGATCGACACCGCGTTAAAACGATATGTACTTTACTAGGGTACTCGGCTCGTCCCGCTGCCGTCTTGCCCTCTCTCCGGATATTTTATGACTATCTTTATGAGTGCACTATGTGGACCATCACGATATTTCGTTCAACATTAAATCGATGTCTCGTATGAGAAATTTTTGCGAGACGTTGATCAAGCGTGTACCCGTGAATATTTTTCACATTTCTTTTCAAAAGAAGCCGACAAAGAGCAATAGGTCTGTTCCGCGTTGCTTGTACCTTTTGAAATCAGTATCTTCGTTTTCTTTCTTGCCAACGCACAAATACTTATGTATATATGTATATATATTTACTTATAATTTATGTGTCTTTTTAAGTGTATACATTTTTAAATTTCAAACAACACGAATAGATCTGATGTTTTATGTTTATATTTCTTATTCATGATTTCTATTTGTGTTTATTCTTTCATTATAACGTAAAAAAAATTAACTTTTTGCACGCAATACGATGTACAATAAAATGACGATGTAATAGGTATAATAGCCAGCATGGAAAACATATAAAGAGATATACTACAATATATAGCGTAATATGTTGCCTTACAAAGTTATATAATTCGATCGAGTCAGTGCTAGACCAAGAAATACTTTCAGCACTCTATTGTTGAATAATATCCTTACAGGTTGATTTCATCGTTCACATAGCAAAAAATGTAAAAATTCTAGAAATTAAGAAATGCTAAATATGATAATAAAAATATACATGTATATATGTGAAAATGAAAAAGAAATATATATTTTTAAAATCTTTTAATATACTTTTGTGAAATATTTCGAAACCTTTATTTGTGCACCACAGGCGAAACTCCTTTGTTTAGACAAATCATCGTCTCTCATCGAAATTTCTTTTGACTACTCAAAGATCTCGATGCCTTAAATAAGACAATAACTAAGACTCAATGGACCGATCAGTTAATGTATATGTTACATTTACATCAAACAGTTCTAACATTGTTAACCACAATATTGTAAATACGGATGCACGGCAATTATAAATAATAACGTCAAGCGAGCACGAGTGATAATTTGAAATTATTTAATTACCTTTAGTGAGAATACAAAGAATCGTTTGTTTCTAGCATTGCGTTGCCGAGAAATTGCGTTTGCGATTAATCCAGTTGGGAATTATTGATCATCCTGCCACGGTAATTATCGGCGTTCTGTATTCGACGTGTCAAAGGGTTAATCACGATTCATACTGTACACGATGAGACGGAAACGCGACGATATGAAATTTTGTACTGTTTATGGCTTTGAATTCACAGAATTCCACCTAATCGATTCGTATTTCGATAAATGAATCGGTTATAGACGCTTCGACTGCGTGTTGCTAACTATATCTCCATCGAATTTAACAAAGTAGAGGATTAGTCGTGTGTAATCCAGCTTTGTTGGAATTATTCAGAGAGCTCCAGAATAGAGTTATTTAATATCAAATCCTGGATTAATTTATGTATTATTAACTATATATTACTAACATTATAATTTCTTAATATAATTCTCCCTTCCTATTATCCAATTTTAAGAGATATATACTGAGCTGACTCGTATTTTATTTTGTTAACGTAAGCGCTAATTAAATTATTTTAACTAAATAAATACTTGAATAATAATTGATATAATAATATACAATTTTATTTTTAATTATGTAATTTTCAGTTTAATAATAAATTTAATTTTAACTTTTATTCCATATAATTATTCACGAAGAGATAAATAAATTTTAATTATCATATTAAATCTATGTGTAACAGTGTTATTATATTTTATACTGTTATTTAATAATTACATAATACAATAAAATAAAATGTGTTCTTTAATTTGAAGATTGCAGCTAGCATTATTTCCGGAAATTGATATGAGATAAGTACACCAAACGATAAAGCGCGCATATAGTACATTGTTTTTTATCTTTCCATGCGTCTACACCGTGGCAATCCTTGTTCTTCTAGAACAATCGATCCATCGTACCAGGAAGTAGAAGGTACTTTACGGTAACTGTGGGGCGACAAATTATTCAGTACACGGCGATGTCTCCGCGTTAACGATGAATGCAAGCCGTTAGATATTCGTGTGATAGGACGGCTCGAGCCGAGACAGCCGTAAGAATTTTCGATGAGGTCCGTAATCGCCATCCGTGATTTCCTCCACTCGATAAGCAACGAATCTGATAACGACGTTTCTAGAAATTGCGGATGCTATTTGTATCTAGAAATTTATCGTAAATTTACGCTGTTGACTTACAAACAAGAGAATTCACTTTAACATGTGCGCAAATCGCGCAATTCAAAATGACGTATCGAAAGTCGGTTGCACACACGGAAGAAATAGTTTTGCTGACGCACCTAATTTAGCTTGATATAGATCTGAAAATAATTTTGTTTCGACTATCAAAATATTATGTAGAACGCTACTGGTTGCTAGGATGTTAAAACAGCATTACTGTCATTTAAGCGTCTAGCATAGTTATTTTCGTAGTTCAAACAGAACTATTTTCAAATCTGTATCTAGTCAAATTTTGAGATACTTCAGCAAAGCTATTTTTTCCATGCAGTTCGTCGGAAGAGGCAATAATTACATTTAAAAAAATAACTTGAACGATAATTACTTTATATCTTATTAACTTTTTTTATTTTATTTCGGTTGTATTATTATACCATGAAAATATTCAGCAAGTACATTTGATTTACAAAGATAGTTATACATCTACTTTCCGCACCTATAGCTCTGTAAATTGGATCAAGTATTGTGAATTTCTAGGAATTTTGTGAAAATTCCTAGAGAAAAGAATAATCGCGGTAATGAAATGGTTACGCGATCGAAGATTTCACAGAAAGAGCTCTACTTTGTCAGTAGTTACGGTGTGACTTTAGTCAGCCGCTCGCGGCGAGACTCGACGACGACGACGACGATGTCTAGACCACGAACTCGCTCGCGGCGACCTTGACGACCAAAATCGATTTCACTGGCAAAATTCCGGAGTGAAAGATTCTTACCCAGAGCTGCTGCTCATCGAGAGTATCCTCAGAAGGATTTGAAAGCGGTTGGTTCGCTAGATCACCCGTCCCGACAACGACACTCCCTTTTTTCATCGTTTCTACCTTTGCTACCTCTCCCATCCCCAAGTTGGAGCCTGTGGGAATTGGGGATTTGCGGTTTACCGGGAGTGCCAGACGCAAAAAACAAATGAACGGACCGCCGGATGAGTAGAACATGGAATCCGGCGGCTAGTACCGTCTCTCTTTTACAATTTACCTCTATTTCTTCCTCGCTGCCTTTGGTTCATCTTTTTCAAAGCTTGATACGTGACAGCGCGCACATCACTCGGTTATTTCTTCCTATTCCTTCCCATTCTATCCTTCGGATGTACGTAGCACGATAAATTTCAAGCAAATGAAAAGAAAACAATTGTACGTTAAAGATATACCTAACCCTTTGTCTTTTTACGGTGTTCCATCAATCTTTCTGCTTTGTGTAGAGAAGCACATGCTATGCTTAAGCATCGCTGGCAGCTGTTCTTTATTTTATCCGCTTGCCTCGCAATTTTGCAATCTACGTGGAAAAGACGAAATCTCCCCGGGGGAATAAAACAAACTTTTTACTTTATTTTTTCTATAATACCAAAAATTACAATTCCTACAATTACAAAATTAAAAATTACGTATAAGCGTAATCGTTATGTTTTTTATTTGCGAATACACGAATCGTTATGCTTTTTATTACTAAGCGTAGAAAGTTCATGGAAATGAAGAATATCCAAATGAAGTCGTTAATTATGCATGCACATACGCTTTCAGTGAATCCACGACGTATCGAAAGTATTGTACGTACGAAGGTCCATCAAGACTGCGACAAAGGAACGGAAAGGGATATTGCCGGTACGCATTTATGCGCAGCCAGGTGACTTGCCGCTTGACGAAAGGAATCGCGCTCACAGTTTTCTTAAAGTACATCGTAAAACAGTGCCGCTCGTAAAATCGATCAGTCGTATCGCGGTACCTTGACTGCAGTCGCTCCCGATGTTCGGGAATAAGGACGAATTCGTTTACCGATGCGATAGAAGACTACGTGGTGAAGTTGCGTCCCGAATAATCGCGGACTGAATTCGTAAGATTACAGGCGGGCCATCAAGCGGATTGAAGTGTTGCGGCTCTAATTGAGTATCCCCATTATGCTACAGCGCTACATGATTTGCTAGAGTGCACAATAAGATCTTGGCAATTTCTGTGATAAATACGATGATACCGCGATAAAAGCAATATACACATTATTAAGTAGTGCAGCGCAGCAAATTACTTTACACACCGTTGGAAAATTGATGTTAAATTTCACAGTGTCCCGAAACGATCTACTCTAATTTATGTGTTAATTTAATACAAGATGAATATGCAGAAGGTAACACAAATATTATTTTAAAAAATAAATACAGAAAAGATAATATTGACACAGTTTGTAAATAAATCGTGAAAGCATTTACAATAAAATTAACATTTATGATATATTTAATTGTATTTAATCGTATATTTTATTTATTCCTCTTAGAATTTACATTTTAAGACACATTACTTTTATATTATTTGTTCATTTGCTTACAAATTGTTGATATTATAAAATATTGACATTATAAAATATTGAATATCAATTTAATACAAACTATTTAAATAATATAATCACATTATGCTAAATTAATACTCGAATACGTTAAAAATTCAACATAAAATATTAATACGGATTTGAGTGGATCGTTTCCAACACAAATATGAAATGTTTCTATACTGTGCAGTGTTTATCCGGCTGCTCGTCCGTCTGTCCAGTTGTTTGTCTGCACAATTTCTTAAAAACGGCTTAATTTTTTCAAATTTCATTTTCGGTAATAAATATAAATATCCAAAGATTTTAGCTTCCATCGAGGTAAAATATGAGTCAAATTTATTGACTATGAAGAGATGAAAAGTCAAAGTCAATAAAATTTTCAGTATTATAAGATAAATCAAACATCTTAACTTTTTCAAATTCTAGTTTTTCACTGCACTACTTCGATAAATCCTTTCGATGTAAATCCGTTGCAATGATTTATTCCGTTCAGCTAATGATAGATAGAAAATTATCAAGGAACGACTCTCGCTTATCAGTAACGATTGGATTTCGTTACGTGGGTTGAACCAGTTAAGCTCACGTGAGTTTTCACGTCATTAAGCACGTCGATGTAATTATGTAATTCAAATTTGAATCAATGTGTGCGCGAGTTCGGCCGGAAGCGAACCATGTGTAAGATTGAAAGGCAGGTGAAAGCACTAGCGGGGTGAAACTGGTCTGTAGTGGTAATGATGACTGTTGCGCGATGGTGGAATGAGATCCCACGACATAATTCTGCCTTACACACTTATTTATTTGACAGCGGAGGAAATTATATTTCTCTGCCATTTAAGTTTGCATGCTCCCCGTTCATCAGTCTGAATAGGAAACCTACTTCTTCGGTTTCACCTTCGAATATCCTACCTTGTGGTGTCTTTTGCCGCAAGAGCCTGATCCTCGCTCTCTTCCCGAATGAGCGTCTAAGCTCGAATCCCTCAACACAGGAACAGAAGGAAGAGTGTGAGCATCACTCGTCCGTCCTTCTCTTATCCTTCGGTGATCCCTAGCAATTCCAGTCTGGCTTAATCCCTTGATGGTAATACGATCCCGATTCTATGTACGAAATGCTTGCTGACACTAGACCGTAGCATCTCTGACAATGGCATGACATGCTATAATATTACTTCGGTGGGAAGATAATACGCTGTCGATAGGATTCTTCTCGCCGACGTTCATCTTAATAAGATTGTTAACATTGTTACATTGCAATTTTAACGAAGCACGTGACAGCAAATCTGTAAAAGTGATATTTGTTAGATGTGTGTTTCATAAATGATGCAATTAATAATGTGAAAATATAACTTCTCTAACAATGTCCATAAAATCTATAATAGTATAATCAAAAACCAATAATTTATACAAGTTAACATACTATCTGCTGCGTATTATAATAGTAATACAATGTCTATCTATCATGTGAACACCACACATAATCAGAAGAGGATACGTAAGCTAATGATACGCCTACTTGCCACTCGATCGCATTACAGTCGAGAGTTTAATAGAGCCACTCGACATGATGATCCATACACCGAGGGTTGAAGCGTATCGCGGCGACCCGATTCTGACGTCGGGCTTGAAATGCCACGGTCGTAATCCCATCTCTTAAGGAGAATGAAGCGAATTGGCATTCGAAGTGTCGTCGGGTTTAAACGCGGTCACCGTCGAGTTACCACGACGAAAATATGCCGTCGACGTTCGGTATTGCATGAACGAGTCGGAAGGTAAAACATCCGAGAACCGACGCAATGAAGGAGTTTAACGAACTTACTGAAGCACGTCGTAAAGCTTTGCTCTCCCGCGATTGTCCCTAGCTCGTTTCCGCGAATCGGAATGCGAGGGAGGTAACTCTGAAGGAGAAGCAAAGGGCGGAACAGCGATGAAGAAGTAAAGAGAGGTACAAGCTAGTTTCTACTGATCGTAATTGGATTGAGGAACACCGGATTGCGAGCGGAATTCAACATTCCCTGATTTTTGTTTTATGACGATATCCTGTAGCCGAGCTTCGTGAAAGTACAGAAATTAAGAGTTTCTTCGAAGTTTAACACAGATAACTTAAACGTGTACATATATTGTAATACATACACATATATTAAATAATTAAATAATCCTAATAATATGATCAAGAAGTATATCATGAGAGAGAGAGAGAGAGAGAGAGAGAGAGAGAGAGAAAATGTTGTATTAAAAAATAAATATAACACATAACACTAATTACAATTTTAAAGTATAATTAAGGCTTTAAAGTACGACCCAATTTTAATTAATGCGCTAAAAATAGATAGAAACTTATAATTAAATATATGTCCATTTCTAAAGTTAATATAGACTTTAATGTCGATTTAATTTTCTTTTTATCTTTTTCTAATTCTTAGGGAAAAAGATAAAAGTAAATATATGTAAATACAATAGAAAAGGACAGTAGTTAAATATACCTATATTTAAATTTTCATCTTCCTATATAAAATGCAATTAGAGCACGGAAAGAATGATTTTACTGAAATATCTAAAAATTTAGGTATAGCTAAAGATCTGAAAATAATTTTGTTGGATAATCAAAATAATGATGTAGAAACTTAAGCATTATGAGCAATACTGCAAAAAGTTTTGACATTTTGCCAACCAATTTGTGTGGGTATCTCACATAATTATTTTCATAATCCAATAAAATTGTTTTTCTGATCTGGATAAACTTTTAGATTTTAGTTAAATTAAAAGCTTTTTTTTTCGTATATCAATGAATAGCATTAAAACGTATTAGTGAGCCAAATCATAAGAAAACTTTAGACAGTTGATATGGTTGTCGATGAAAGAATAAAAAGCGAAGGTTAAACGTACGTAAATCGCACGTTAAATCGCATTAAATTTCCAGGCGGTAATTAATTTTACAGCGATTACACGTATAATCGTCAAGCATGTGAACCAGAAATTTTGGCCGTTGCTGTACGCGGAACAGACGCGTGTTCGTCCGTGAAATGACCATTAGATCCAGCTGGACCGATACATCTACGCAGAATTCCAGAACAGGAGCC
>NW_017305569.1:2300872-2306134 GCF_001594115.1 Trachymyrmex septentrionalis | reverse complement strand
CCCTCCCCCTCCCCCTCCCCCTCCCTCCCCTCCCTCTCCTCCCCCGGTCGCATATATGCGAGGCAGGCACGTGTATATATACTGCACGTATGTATCGCTCTCAAACGAACCGGCACCACGCCATCAGTGTAAATAACTTTTCGCCCATCTAGGATATGCGACAAATACCGCGATACGTGCGCAAAATGTAGAATGGGTAATAAATATAGATCTAACGAGCCGTAGGCATGGGTAAATCGTTAATGTGTTGATAAGGGCCAATGGCCGATTAGACAATAAGAATTGTAATAGAAACAATTGATTTTAATCATGCTAACGAAATACATCGGTTACATGCAATAAATTGATAAAACGAAAATGTCTTATCAATAGGATTATATGACATCCGGGAAATAATGTGGATTATTTGCATACAGCTAAAATGACTCATTAGATAAAAATTAATTGCTAACACTTACGTAAAAATAGAAGCTGCCAATAATCCGTTTCAATTTGTTATTAATTATTAGATAAAATACCACTCTTATCTCATTAAGTAAAATATATTCCCCAAATAATTTCATATAATATATTGATGATAACGTTATATAATATATTTATGATAACGTAAATTCATCGCCCCATGAAGGTATAATTTACATAAAAACATATATTTACACGATGGTTACCACTAAATATTTTTCTTATGTAAATTACAATACATTGTACTTTCGTAACTAAGGAACGTGAATAAAGTGACATCCAAATATTATGGTATATATTGATTAGAATTTATAAATATGTTACTAAACTTGACGTATATAAATGAGATAAACAAATTATTTAAGAGATGATTTCATTTAATAAAAAGCAACCTCTGTATTCTCTCTGATAAACTTGCTGGATTTAATATATGTAAGTGCATAGTCAAATTTGCACTATTAAATTATCCATCTTCAGAATTCTATCAACGTTTATTCACGGCAGCAAAGTGGCAGGTATAATTGGGCTAAACCGGCGATAGTTTATTTCTCCTCTGACTGTATGGCTCGAACATGTCCGCAATGTAATTTCAGATAACCGACACGCTTGCGCGCGCGAAAGCGCGATCTGAACCACGGCTGTTCCAGAAATACATAATTTACTGGCCGACGATGCATTCTGCGCGACCAGATTCGTTACGGGCGCATCCGTCATCGTTCGTTTAACCGATCGACCGATCCCGGCACGCGACGCATGGTGATTAATCATGCAAATTCGCCGGCGCACAATTGGTGCGCCGGACGGGGACACCGATAAAGCCCGGCTGGCGACTGTAAAAAATTCATAAAATACTCTTCCGTACCAAGTAGCGCGGCGCCAACGGTTTCGTCGATCGATATTGAAATGTCGCACGCGGGGTCTACTTCAAGCGGGTGTAGCGGGGAACAGAGGGTCGTGGCGTCCCGACGCTCACGCGACACAAACCGTCGGCCGCTCCTCTGTATGCGTTTCTGTCACGGGGTGTCTCCGCTATTTCCATGCGCCGCTTCAATTTCGTCGGTTTCGTATGCTCAGGCTTGCTTAAATTTCAGAGCACTATCCCACCGGCGCGTCGCGCACGTCTCACACCTCTTTCGCACTGCGAAATCGGCGCGACATCCGATATACATTGCGTACGCGAGAAACGTGTTATCCGTCTTTCCAGAACACGTTGCGATACGAGAGAGAAACCGGGATGAGCATGTGAATACTAAAGCAATCATGCTAAACTAATAGTCGCTTCCTATTTACCTAACAAACGGAATACAATAGAATGGTTCTAATTTAAAATGCCTCGGAAACCTGTAACAATGTTAAAGCGACAATCTGTAATTTAAAAGCAGTAACATTTACTTGTAATAATATTTTTGCATTAATACGTAGTCGGGGGGAAAAAAAAAAAACGATTTTGTTGAAATATCTCAGAATTGAGGTATTGTAGATACGCGGAATCTGAAAATAATTTTATTAAACCATAAAAATAATTATGTAAGGAATTCGAGCACGATAAAAGTTTCCACATTTTTTTCAGCGACCAGCGTACATAATTATTTTGATAGTCCAACAAAATTTTAGTATCTAGTTAAATTTTTAATTGGATACTTAAGCGAAACTATTCTTTCTTACTATTAATTAACAATGTCGAGATATTACGAGGATGTTGAAAAGTACAATACATAAATGTAAGATATTTTTCAGTAATACACTGATATATTGTGAGCCACGAGCTTCCTTTAGGTCTTGCAAGTAAGTATGTAGCGGAAGTGAGGCTCGAAAGTTCTACGACGCGGGATTCGCCGTTGGTAAGAAGCCGGAGAATCGCGAGGCTTTTCACAACGAAAGATTTCTCGTGCGTCTACTCGCTAGTTGGTGTAATAGCTTTTTAGTTACCTCGCATACAGCGTATTCGAGGTACTGACGGCTCGGAGTAGCAATTACTCCACGAACTTACGCCGCGCCGGTGGAGTGGGCGAACAAGTGGGCATTCAACCGCGGGTGCGCAGCCAAAACAATTCCCGCGTTCTTGAAAACGCTTTTCGCAATGTGCTGCGGGGAAGAGTTATGGGAAAATTTTCTGTATCCCGACTCGTGGTCGCGCGCTTACCTCCACTAACTTCCGGCGCGGAGCTTTGATTCATTTCCGCGCTTCCTGCAGTGAAATGTATCAGGCGTAGAACGAGAAATGTATCGGAGATAGAACGAGTTCGCCTACCGTGTATAACTTTGTAATTAATAGAATCACAAACTGTATGTAAATTATTTTATCTGGTAACGATCGATATTCGTTAATTAGAACTCATTGGTTTTTTCAAGGTATCAGAAAAATCACGAGCCTTTCTCCCGGTCCTCTCGTCCTTTATATCGCGGTCTCGCAGTTGGTCTATAACACGTTGAAGATCTCGTGCGACCCCTCAACGAAGCACTTGTATTACCCTCCAGTACGTGAAACCGTGAACAAGATATTACCGGCGGTGAAGTAGCATGCCAGACACGTTACATTTCCGGCGCATTATCGCCGACAAGGAGTTCAGAGTTTAATGCGTTTTCCGACTTCTGCCGTCTGCTAACGCGGTCCCTGTCGCGAGTCTCGTGCTTTACCCGAGATGTCTAATTATGAGTCGCATTTTTCAACGTTGAGACCTCTTCCAAGACTTATCTAATCGCGAGAGTACCTGCCAAGGGTGCACGAAGAAGAGTCATGTAATGCGGTTTGCAGTCTGGCAAGTTAATTTCGCTCGACGATTCCACACGCGCGCACATGTTATGTTTTAACAGGACAACGATGCAACGTAAACAAGTTTTCCAGCGTTAAAACTGCCCCGTGGGCACTGACCGACTTCGGGTACTCGGATGTGGCAAGAGCATCACAGTGGGATCGTCGACTTAACGACTAGTCGTTAAAAAGCTTATTGCAACTGTCCCGTGAGAACGAATACCATGGAAATTATTAACTCTGGCATAAAATAAATATGTGTCTAAAAAATCGCAGAATGATTAATCCTTTATCATTTACGTGAAAAAAAAAAAGGACAAATGAAAATACAGCGCAATACGTGAAGTGCACAAATTTCCACAATATAAGTATATTATTTAGTAGACTTTTAGAAATTTCTTAGATGATTTGATTGCATTTAGGGTCACCATCAGTGATATAAAATACAAATCTCACAGAAAATCAAAAAGCTGTGAAAACTTGGTCAAAGTAAATCTGGCATTCCGAGATTTGATGAGAGACAAGTTAAATTTCAGTGAAAGGATTAACTCGTCAAATGCCAAAAGCGCAAGATCAGACCAAAATAGAAAAAGAACTTGTAAGAATCCGCATATCATCATCTTTTATATACAAGTTGAAGCAATTAAAATATGAATGAATCGCAAGAATATCAAATGTTCATTCTTTATCGATAAACTCTCTAAACTGGTGCACACAATATATAAGTTTTACTTCAACTTATTGCATCGTGTGCACCAATTCAGAAGATTCTTCAATAAAAAAACAAGTTTAAAGATACAATAGGTTTGTTTTTTATTCCTATACTAAACTCTGCACTAGAACTTTCTTTCACCAAACATCAAACATATACCTATCTCACTTTAAATTCCAAAAGTGTACACTAGTTTGTCTACAAAAAAACAGACCTAATGAAAACAAAAGATAGTAGTAGAAAAATCGCTAAACTATAAAAGTTAGTGGCAGTGATATAAAGCTTTAAAATAATAATAAATAATAGACTGGAACAAGTTTTACGAATTATTAAGAATGTCAATATATGCATAATGTAAATATTCAATATCCAACCATAAGTTAAAACCATTTTTCTAGAGTTTAACAACTTTTTCGATACAACAAACGCTTACTCAGAAATCTTCCCATATCTAAAATTTTTATATTTGTTGAACAAACTTATGATTGTGATGCATCCTATACTCGGTAATGACAGAATGGTTGATACAGTTTCTATTAATATGATTTTTATGTTCCGAAATTCTAGTTTTTAGTTGTTTTCTCATTTGACCTACATAAGGTGCATTACAATCATCACATGTGATTTTATATGTATAAAATATTTTTCCCCGTTGTGCGGAAGACGATCTTCGTGTATTTTAGTTAATCTACCTAGTTTGTTGAACAAACGCTAAATTGATATTCAAATATCTTGTAATATTTCTGAATTTATCGGAAATTGTAGTATGTATGGTACAGTAAATTATCTAACATTATTATTGTTTTCTAAATTATTAATGTCATTCTGCTTGTGAGTCTGTTTATGAAAAAAAGTTTTAAGGCGTGTAGTTTCAAAAATAAATCTGAAAGGATAGTCATTATTTAATACCAGTGACAAAAATAATATTTTTTTAGGTCAAATCTCTTGGATGCAATAACAAAAAGATCCTGTCTGTCATTTCAAAATATATGCTATCAAAGTATTATACAGTAATCTGTACGATGTAGTCTATATTCACTGCGAGAAAGAGGATAAGTTATTAATAGAAATATATATAATTTGAACCATGCTCAAATCAAGAATGCAAAAATTATGCACTCTGTTTTTATTGATGAAACATGCAACTTGTCGTTTTTCTTCGTGTATATTGCAGTTTAAAAAATTGAATATGGAAATGTTTATAATTGGATAAAAGCTTTTATAGCTCAATATTTAATGCACAGTTGAATAGATATATGTTGCATATGTTGAGAGAAATATGAAATTTACTAGAAATTATAAAACATATTTCTATTATATTATAGACACATGCATG
>NW_017305569.1:2283523-2300772 GCF_001594115.1 Trachymyrmex septentrionalis | reverse complement strand
CTCTCTCTCTCTCTCTCTCTCTCTCTCTCTCTCTCTCTCTCTTCGCAAGAATTATATTAATATATTATATTATAATAAAAATACTTTTAAGCTTTACCAACAATTTTTTTTGTTTAATGTTTGTCAAATAAATTACTAAATTGTTATTAAACTATATTTTATTATATAATCGAATTCTTTTCATTAATTTAACATAAAGAGCTTGTACGTTCATATATCGAACAAGGGTCAGGATGAAATAAAAATTAATCCAAGACACAGATTGTAAGCTAAGCGTTAAAAAAGCGTTAAAATATTGAAAAAATGATTAGTTTCAGCGTTGCTAAGAGACACTGTACATATCTGTGTAAATATTAAATTCAGTATAATGATTTCACGTTGCATCTGTCGATTCTTATAAAATTTAAAACTGACCCGGTTTAACTAGATCCAGGTTTTCGACGCTATGCTAGAGACGTTGGTTTAATGATTGTCGTTAAAAAGTAACTCGCGTCCATCACACTTTTATATAGGTACATGTAATGTCTAACTATGTTATTTATATGCATTAAAGATATGTATACGTGAATGCACTTTGTTTCATATTATTTATTTACTTGATTATTAATTATCCTTATACTTTATAGAAAAGAATTTTGATATTTATAACAGAAATATAATATATTTCCAATTTTTTTCGCTGAAAAATTTATTTTTTAAATTTCTTTCTATATTGTTATTTGTTAAAGAAAATACGTTATACAAAATATATCATACGTTAAATAAGTCATATTTATAATTTATCTTCGCGTTATATTTCCATTGTTATTATTAAGATGCACAATTCAAATAAATTTTATTTTATATGTACTGATTAATTAATATATATACGTGCATATACAGGGTGGCCATAAAAAATAGACTGAATAACTCTTATAAAAATAATTTTTCGAAAAAACGCAAAAACAGGTCGATTTTCATTGAAAAGACATCTTTTGACGTATAATTCTTATCTTCAACTTTAACTTTCTAAACGGAATTGACAATTCTTAATAAATTTCAAATAGAAAGAGGAGTCAAAAGATTCATTATTAGAAAGATCTTTCAATTTCCTGTTTGAATTTTTTAATTCGATTAATTTATTTAGAAGATACAGAGTATTAAATCTAAACCAAACAAATCTTCATATCTTCAAACTTTTTTCTTTATTATGTATTGAATCATCCAGTCCATTAATCATTGCAAGAGATATCTAAAGATATACTATCATTTAAATTAGCGTAGTAATTATTCGAAACATTGACTATCGACTTTTATACAATAATAGAATATTCTGCTCGAAACGTTGTCGCATATCTCAGCTATTCTGTTAGTACATGCATTATTTTGAAACAAAAGTGCAATCATTTCAATCCTTGCTGCAATCGAATAAATCGTTATGTCATATAAAAATTTTTAATTTACAAAAACAATAAAGATTATAAAATTCACTTGCCGCACATACTAGATAGGTACCGTATGGTCCTCTGAGCACGAGTCAACCCCTAGTTAAGGGATCGCGGTGCTATGAACGTCCCTCGACCTATTGGTGGATACCCGGAGGGGTTTTAATGGGTTCAAGCCCTACATAACCCGCCTGCTTTTTTTCGGGGGCGATGGGTATGCATTAGGCATTTCCCTTCTGTTACAAAAAAATACTGTATGATTTTGCTTTAAGATTACTACACTGAAGAAAGATAGTCCTCGTAGGACTGCTAATATGTGTATTAAGAATACAAAAGAAAAAAATCGAAATATTAGAGTAAAAGTTATAATTAAAGTTTTCACAACACTCTCTCTCTTTTTGGATGTCTTTAACATACCTTGCTACTTTACACTGACAAAAAAGTTGCTAAATTTTATTAAATATTTATTTCAATAGTACTAATGGAATATTTACTTACAGCAAATGAATATTTACTCAAAATAAAAAAGTTATGCCTAAATCAAATAAATATATGTTTATATTTAGTAAATATTTCGTTAGTACCATTGAAACAAATATTTATTAAAAAGTTTTTTTTTTTTCAGTGTAAAAGTCAAAATCTCTATTATTGTATGGAAATCGATGGTCAATAAGTAATTTCAAACAATTATTACGCTAATTTACGATAGTGCGTCTTTAGATACGTAAAATGCGTGTACATATATGTGTTTGTGCGCGTACAATAAATCTTCATAAAAATATGTTTCGCGATATGAAGATATATCCTTGGTAATATAATATATGTATATCCATTCACGTATTTTATGATTCCTGGTAGTTTGTATTATAGGCGTGTCCCGTGATAATCTGAACTCTTTTTACGGCTTTTTTTTATGATATCGTCATGTGTAGATAGTAGGCCTCGTGATTTCTACCTTTCTTTTTTGCGGTTTATCTCTGAACTTCCGTAAGACACTGTTATGGTTGCTTTATAAAGCGCACTCTCGTGGAAACATTCGGCCGTTTGATAGCCTGTATATAAGTTATCATCATACATGTTACATGTACAGAGCTTTTCCCATGTCAAACTGTCGGAAATTGTATCGCAAGACATAATGTTCCCAAATAACTTTTGAAAAAGAATAGGTTTCCAATATACTTTCTATTTTTAAAAAGATCGTATTAGTAACGTTAATTTGTTTCTTTTTTTTTTAAGTTTAATCATATTGTTTAATAAGTTCTGTTTCAAAATGGTTATTTTTTTACAGTTTGCGATGTACTTTTTTAAATATATACAGAATATCTCATGAGATTAAATTAACACGGGACTAAATTAAATCTGAATGATATAGTTAATTAGATATTTTTCAGTAGCGGGTATAGGGAAAAATAAAGTTGTATTTAGTAGAAGTCATTTTTGGCAGTTTTATTTGAGTATACGGTGCAATATTGCTCAATAAAAAGTGTATTGTTGTGTGTTACTTATTTTATTTAACTTTATAAAAAAAAAAGCAAAAATTTGACTAATATAGTGTACTAGTACAAAATGACCTATGTAAATGTCCTGTAGAGGACCTCTAGAAAAGAATTTCTCGGTAAGATAAACTTTTCTTCCATCATTGCCACTCATTTTTCAAGACACGTTCTTCAAAGACAGTTAAAATAAAACTACGAAGTCTCAAGGCGAAAAATAAAATACTTACGAATATTTAATTGAATATCACCCGAATTTGTATAGAGGAGAAAAACACGAATTTAATTTCAACACTTCCCGTGGAATATTCCGTATTAGTCTGTACAAGCGCGATCGATGACCAGGACGTGTATAATTATCCATTAATAATTAATGTTAATAAATTATGTACAGTAAACTGTAATAAATAGTACCAAACAGAATAGAGTAAGATTTTCCAAAATGTGTACTTCTGAAATGTTTACTCGGTGTAAAGCGTAGTAACGTACAAAGTGTAAGTAAATGCATGGAACATTAAAGGAAAAATTCCCGATTGAATACGGAAACGTACTGGTGCGCACAATGAAAGTCATAAAATATTCCACCGCTGGGGAGAACGTTGAGTCTCTCGATGTAGTAACATATTTCCCAGGTTTGATCGATAAGAGAAACTATACAGGAGGTAACATGGTTACAAAGGTTATGAAGTAGCTGGAACCGAGAGACTGAATGATTGCCTATCAAGCATTGAGAATGTTTTTTATGCGGAATAAATTTTCGAATATATGTACGCGAATATATGACGCAGTAATATATGTAACGTCACTGATGCTGAATTTCAACTAAGGTATATTGTGATAATACATGTAACGTAAAATCAAACTTCTTGAATAACAACAAGCATGTTGTCTCATCTGAATATTATTGTAAACTCAGAATAACTCCTGGAGTATCCGAATTAAATCGTAACAAAAAATATCAAGCTCACAGAGAGTTTACATAGGCAGAGATTATTAGAGAGAGCGTTAACTTGCTGAATATATTTTAATTTAACATTATTGATACAGCCGCTAACTTCTGCAATGTATTAATAATTATTAATAAAACTGATAAGTCTTTCGATGGTGATCACTTCAGTTATAATACCGATAATACCGTTCAAATTAATACGTCACAAATGAACGTAGCGCAAAAAGTGATACTCCAAAACGCGCGTCAATATTTAATTCACTGGTATTTTAATGCAAGGTAAAATTCTCGATAGTGCTTTGTTTGCGGCAGAGTTTATCGACCAGAGCCGATTGCGCACGGATTATTAAATTAAATCGACTTGGCTCTGATGCACAGCGGCGCATTGTTATCAGCGCAATCGACGATGGAGAAAGTTTTATCGGACATATTTATACAGAACGCACAAAAGCGTCGCGCAAGCAAGCGTTTCCTGTATTTATGCCAATACAGCGGTACAGATCAATTTATCGTAGATTCACGTTGAGAGCGATCAAGAGAACAGCGGCATGGTAATGCATGCATTACATCGCACGTGATGCACCGGCCGTTGTTTCACGGTAGGACGTGTTGAAGGCACGCGAAACGTTTGAGTTGAGATGTTAAAAAACGCGGTTGCGTTTGATGTGTCGGCATATTTTGGCCGGCTTGATCGATCGCGGTTTATCAAGCAGCAACACGGCTACATGTTATACGGTTATGGCGCAACAAGAATGCACGCATAGGTCGAATGAAACACGCGTGGGATTGTATGGAGAGTTGTTGTGGCATTGGTGGATATACTGAGTAGTTCGCCATGCCGATCGAGCGTGAAAAACGCATTGGCACGCAATAAAAGCCGCGATATATCCGAAAGCGCGATGCGCTAAAAGGCGAGACCAACGCGACTCTGTATTCCGCAGCAGCTTTTATCACCCAGCCGGGCGTGAGAGCTGCATTGATCGCATATCAGTTGGTATCACGTTCGACACTTTTATGGAAAGTAATGCGCGGCTTCGGGGGGAAAAAAAAAAAAAAAAAATAGGGACTCGACGTTGAATTTTTCTTCACGGTATTTATCCATTAAACGACTGGGACTTTTTTTTTCTACAGGAAACACCGGCGTCGGAAATGGGCCAGACGCCAGCAGAAATTTTCATCATCCGTAACGGTTTTTTTGTAAAATAGAATGCTCGCAAGCGCGAAAAAAGGTCAATGGTTACGTCAATGAGATAACGTTAAGGTGTGTTCTAATGAGTTCGAATGATAGAGTAAAATGTACATACCTCATTTTGCTGAGAAGTCGGACGCAGAATATTCGCTGGAATATCGATTATTCGCTTTTTTGCTACTTTCTATTTAGATTTACGTTTGGTGCCTTACACTTACGATTGCAACAGTAATAAAATAGGCACTATATTATGTGACATTTTTATTCGAACATGGTTTATCATGTTAAGTACATAGTTCCAAGCTTATTGTGTTTGACCATCTCGCACGATTTCACGATTCGCCCCGCCAAGACAAGTCGATCCACTGTATCCACGTAGGCGAACGTATCTCGGAGAAAAAAATTCCCACGAAATAGGTAGTTGATGCGTCACGATCGCTGGTGCTTAGGAGCGAGCGAAGAACGATGGACACATGCAGTGCAAATTCAATCAATAATTCAAAACTATATCTCGATTTTGAAAGAAATCTGTTTAGCGTTGGACGATTCAACTCGGTACGACTAGAATAAATAAATGCACTGAGAAAAAATATTTAGTTAAAAATGAATGAACCAGAAAATTCTAATTACATCAATCAGAATTCCGGTTACCTCAACTGAAATTCAAGTAGATTTAATCATAGAATTTCGATTTGTCTATTTTCAATCAGAATTCCAATTAATCCAACCACTTTTCTCGGTGCGGGACCAATCGTGAATTTTTATCACGAACGATCGTAAATAATACAAATCGCGAGGCAATTGCAATAATAGCCGGATAAAAACAATTAAATTAACCGTCGCAAATAGAATCGCTCTAAATGAAAACTTTTCGGCAAGTCACTCGAAAAACAGTCCGCGATAGCCAGTTTCCAGCGAGGAGGAGCGCCGAAGGAACCCCGAACTTTCGACTTTACGTTCGTTCACGCCGCCTAAAAGCGTGGAGGGGAGGGAGAAGAGTCCGAGAAGGCGAGGGTGTAACAGGTGGCACGTTCTCCCCCGTGCCTCCGCAGTTCACCCCCCGCGCACTCCGTCTCGCGCTCTTCTTCTCGACGACGCGCGATTCAACTATACGAGCCGAGTCGAGGCTGCCACGTCGTCATTATTGACCCGTTCCTCCTACGAGGCGAAGGGGGTTTACTAACCCCGGTCGTCTCTCGGTGCCGAATGAATTCCCGTTCACGGTCGATCGAGAACCGCCCGCAAGTCTATAAGACTCGCTCGCGCGCCGCTCCTCCGTAATAAAGTTCGACCCGCCTCTTGTATACACGGTGCGCCCGCGGAATAGAGATTGCGTTCTTTCGGAACTGAGAGAAAATTCAAAGAAACTCGAGGCATCGCGAAACAATTTTATACTTCAAAATGTACTACGCCGCGCGTATGCGGTCGGTACGGTGAACGCTCCGGACGTTCCATTATACTTCGAAATGTAATATACGCTGTAATCCCGCAGTGGATATAATCATTTCCCGAATCGTGCCTTTGCGAAGAGGGCGAGTTTTCAGAGATTCGCCCTGGGAATAATATTACTGTATCACCTAAGTGACAGAAAATTCCGAGAACGCTAACGGATTTCTCATAATGGATACGAATGAATATTCTCTTCGACTTGTTCCAAATATGTACGTAAGAAATGTCTACACAATTTTAATAATTTCTACAATTTCAGTATACTTAATACTTGCTAAAACAACGTTTCTCAGGTAAATCTCTCTCCTATCATTCACGATCCGACACTGTCGCCGGTAATATTCTTCGTAGGAAATCTCTTGTCGCGAGGAACGTGTATTCGGATCGGCTGGCTCGCGGGACATAATTTCACGACGCTCGGTATTTACCGTCGTCGACGGATGTTGAAATATTCATGAAACGAACATCGTCACTCTGCGCCATCGCCCTCGCTCGCTCCTGGTAGCAGTCTCCCTCTCGATGGTCCCTATTGTCTACCCTGTGTTACGCGCGCACATCTTCTCTTACCTCTTCATCATCTACGTCATCACGCACGCCTGGACTAACCCGGAAAAGTACTCGCAAGATCGCGAATGATCGTTCTTTCTAGATCATTATGCTTGCTCATCAACCCTCTTTTTTAAAAGAGGTTTTACCACACACGCACACGTACGTACACACGTAAGAAGAAGCCAAGCTCACGCGACCTACATTGTCCCCCTGTAAAAGAGATCGGCGGCACAATTATCGCACGGCTTTCTTTGTTGATTGTTTGAGTTTCCTTCGCGAGAAAATAGGAAAGAATAGGGCGAAGCATCATACTCGTTTTTTTTTTTTCGACACCGTCCTCGCTGCACTCACTCTCGTATTTACAAAAAAATCACATGTGTTGCGTTGCACTCGAATGTGGAATAATCCCAACCCGAGAAACACACCAAGTTCGAGAGAAGATCAAAACGACTTTATTTTGACGTCATGAAAGTAAAAACGATGATTTTTTTTTTGTTATGAAATTTGAGTGTTTATTGACGTTAAGAATAGAAATAAAGTCACTTTGATTTTCACATTTCTTGTTGATTTTCGTGTGTTCCTTAGGAAGCAGAACATGTCATGATAATTACATTAAAATAACATTAAAATCTCCCCCATAGTAAGGTTTTTTTCTTGATTTTTCAGGATCTTATCTTGTATCTGATTCGACTCACTCTATTTTGTCCATTTTTCTCTAATTAATATTTAAAAAAGTAAACAATAATATAAAACTTCTTCCTCTGTAATAATAGAGAAAAAAATACGCAGATACGCGAAGAAAACTTTTTTTAAGCAAGGAATACACAAAAGTCAACAAAAAATCAAAAAATGACTTTATTTTGATTATTAAGGTCAATAAACAGCTAAATTTTCTCATAAAAAAATCTTTATTTTGACTCTGTCGTGATGTCAAAATAAAATCGTTTTGACTTTCTCTTGACTTGGTGTATTCCTTGGACAAAATAATATACATAATTTTTTATTGTAATGATTTAGTGTTTAATAAATCTTACAATTTCCCCTTCAAGCAATAAAATACAATAAAATTCATTAACTGACTTTATTAAACAATTGCAGTAAAACAAATGTACTTTGACTGACAAAGCTTCAAAATCACATTTGAGCCTGATCTCACCGTTAGAAAGTTAATAATTATTTTGGAATCATTTCTATGTCATCATAACTTTTTGTTCTGATTGAGATGTGTCGGTGTCTGCCTTAAACGACCAAATTCGGCGGGAATCTCGCTCGCATGTCACCTATGTAGGAAACTCTCTATCTTAAGAATTAAGTGTCTCGTTTATCTATCGTAAATCTAGACTGCAACACCGTGTGTTTCTCTCTCTAGCCGCGTTCTCTCGTGTCTTTGAACGCTTATCGAAAGGCGAATCTACAGACGTCACGTGCATGTACATCTTCGCAAATTCGCTTGTCGACCGAGGAGGAAAGCATTTTTGTACATGTCGAATGAAAAACTCGCGGCGTCTTATATAATACTACAATTAGCGCTCTTGTACAAATTTGTTTTTAATGTAACGGTACTAGTAAAGATAATAGCGAATGCAATCACACCTATACACAAGTATACACACGTAGAAAGCGTTGCACCGCTCCCTACTTAGGCCAACGATATTTGTTTATGTCGTTTATCGACAAGCGCTATTAATTTATAAAATGCTATTTCGGATCTTAATAAATGGCTTATTTCGATTAAAATACCTAGTGCACTTTCACGTTTGTCACTCACTTCGCTATATTTTATACAAAAGCTCCATGACGAGGCTGATGCAACGTTTTCCCTGGTGTGTATAACATGAAATGCGTGCGACCTGTTTCAATCCTCCGATAATCATGTAACGCGGTAATATGAAATAGATCGTGTATCATATTAAACGAACTCTACATTATTTAAATAGCCAGTAAACTGAACATTCGTGCGCCCTGTGAATTTAATCCTGCGAAAGATTAAATCAGTGTAATTATTCTTGACTTGCGAATTTCATTTTATCAATCACTTTACGATATTTGCTATTTAAAACGAATAAGCAAATAATGTATGACGAATTAACGACAGTGGAACAATAATTAAGAAATTCTACAGTCGCGCATAAGTAAAATAAATCTTACTTAAATAATTGCTAAGTCATATTGATGGATCGAGGGAGTTTTTGTGCGCACCAAACAAATATTTTTAAGAGAAATTCAATTTCTGGTTCTATGATTTCTTGAATTGAGATTCGTTCGGTTGTCGAGCAGCGCCTAATTAGTGCGTCCACTCGCTCGACGATTAAACGGTTTATGTGAGGCGGTAATTAACGTTACCATCATTAGTGTGTTAGTCTCGTTAACCTCTGTTCGTTATGCTCCAGTTAAAAACGGCCCGTACAGATGTCCAATAACAGTAGCAAAATGGAATTTCGCGCAATAAAAATAACAATTAATGAATAAAGAATAATTAAATCGAAGTTTGGCGAAAGTAATCGAGATAACCAAGAATGATCAATAAAATGTATCGATAGCTTCACTCGAGGTTGCTATTAATTTAAATTAGCACGAAGAGTCACCGTCCGAAGTTACTTTCTATTAACGCTGACGGAGAATTGATTAAAGCACTTCCGTTTGCGAAACTTTTACGTGCTGTTGCCGGCGATTTTTGCACATATTCAATCCTTGGCCCGCGTGCCCGACGGAGGACGGAGATAATTCGTCAGATGATGCATACCGCGACGAATAAATCAACCATAGCGGAGTCAGGGATCGCTAATTTGTTCGGGACACGCGATGACGCGTGTCCGAGTCGTCGGGGAATCGACTTTTTCTACTTTGTTGTTGGACGGCTTCCCTCTGGCTTTTTTTCCTTCACCCCCGTTAACATTTCTGTCATATCTCCGACATCCAATAAATTTCTATATACGTTTACTCTGTTCCTCTGTTTCAGGAACAAAGAACCAATAATCGGAAAATTACATATAGCTTGTGAAATATTCATAAGCGATCCGATATGGCGTTTATGATTATCGTTAACGTTATAATGAAGTAACTTTTTTAAATCGAAAAAGTTAGAAAGCAAATCGTTGCATTCGGCAATTTAAAAGGAACGAGGATATCTCTCTTTCTCTCTCTTTTTCTGTCGTATTTTTGACAATATCAAAATGTTGCAAACAGGAAAGTGAGATATAGCTTGATATGCAACGTACGTTCTTTTTGTGAAACATCATATTGATTAAAAGTGTAAAATATGGAAATATAAAATCTGTTTCTAATTAGGATTTATTTACGAGAGACCGGGAACTCATAATTTACGCAAATTAATGCGGCTGGAATGAGAGTGGCAGTGAACATTTCTGCGTGTTCTTTTCGCCGAATGTTATACCCGCACGTTTCCCGAAATTGCTTGGGTATTCGCCATTACGTCGCGGAGAATAGATTCGTGGAGGGAATTGCGATAATTTGTGTGATTTGTGTGATGATCGCGGAAGCAAAACGTCAAGAGAGACAAATATAAATACGTAAGAATATCGTCGTAATTTGTTCGGGACACGCGAAAACGCGTGCGTGACCGGCGGGAGTTCGCGGAGTTCTATTTTTCTCGTCTGCTACATCTGTAGGTTTCCTTAATTTCACATTTCGCCGTGTCCATGCGTCGCAATGTACTACCTCGGTTCGATTTTCAAGGGAAACATTCGCTTTCGAAAATACTTCGTGTTCTTCCACGTAATTGTATCGTAGTTTCTTCGTACTCGTAAGAAATTCTTTGAAGGGGATGTTAACGAAGAAGGGTTAATTTCCTGAACGACGTAAAATATACGCGCTTATGTCACACGTAACAAGATGCTGGAATGTAAATAAAGAAAGATGGATGAAATTAAAATTTCTATTTTTGAAATGATTCGTTCATTCACGACATGATTCGTTGTGTCAGGGCAATGATATCATATAATTTGTTTATAGACAAATCTTTATAAAGTTACATTTGAAAATGTAAAATTAGTGAAATATAAATCGTGAAAATAAGACAAAGAATAACCAAGAAAGAATATCAAGTTTTGCCGCCGTAAGATTTTTCAATAATACTTTCGAATAAGCGCATTGATCCAATAATCTTTTAAAACGCAACACACACAAGCCTTGACTTACAAGGAAGGTCGGAATTATCCTTCGCCAATTTTAACAGGTTTTACATACGTTGTGAAGCATTAAAAAATATTAGATACATATTCTATTATCTGTTTGTCTCAAGATTCAACCCCGCAAAAACAATTTTTTTTTTCATGAACGAATATCTTTGAAATTGTAAGATGTACGAAAAAATGTCTTATATAAAAGTTTTTTTTTTATATTTTATATTTTCTTAACGATGTGTTCATATTTTTCTAAAATATCATATTTTTCAATTCACCCCGATCCTAAAAGATTGTTTCGATGCTTAACTTCGAAATAAAAACAGGTAGAGAAAATATATTTGTTTAATATTTTTTAAAGCTCTACAACATATTTAAAATCCATCGAAATCGGTGAGGAGCAGACAGTTCCGACGATTTCCTTGTTAATTTTTTTCTCAACCCACAATAGAAATTGCTCTCGCTACATCGCTCATTTGTCGCAGCATTTCGAATCGAAATTACATAGCTCTACCTCTCGTAAGATTATTTGTAAAAAAATTCATAGCCGTATCACCACCTTCAACGGACGCATTTTATCATTCGATCGCGGCCGCAGGCACTCAACATGTTCTCAGTATCGTCACTCCACTCTTGTTCTCCAACACGACACCGTTAAGTGACGACGAGCCGTGCCATCGGACGCACCTGATCGTGATGTCTCGACGTCTTAAAGTGGTTTCGAGACCGTCTGAATAATTCGTGTCGAGATCGTTGTTCGGCCAGCTGCCTCCGCGTTGGCACGTGGTGGTCTTCTTGTTCAGACGATTCCTTATCGCTGCCACCGTTGTC
The DNA here is from genome assembly GCF_001594115.1 of Trachymyrmex septentrionalis. Taxonomy (NCBI): domain Eukaryota; kingdom Metazoa; phylum Arthropoda; class Insecta; order Hymenoptera; family Formicidae; genus Trachymyrmex; species Trachymyrmex septentrionalis. Next base: position 2,288,746 of record NW_017305569.1, on the reverse strand, counting down.
ACTGATGACAACGCTGTCATCGTCGCCGTCAACATCGCTATCGGTCCCCGGAGAATAATGGGCCGCAACGGCTAGGTCGCTAAACTCTGCAACATACAAAAACGATTAGAATGCAGTATTTTTCTTGAAAACATCTGGAGGAGATGCAAACTAGATTCACTCGACTGCATTGCGAATTAAACGACAACAAATTCAATGGATAATCCGCTAAAAAAGAGAAAATGAACGTTAACGAGAAGAGATTGTCATTAGCGCCTTTTGGAGGCGCAATACTATTTTCGGCATTTTAATATTCTCTCTCCTCTTCCACTGAGCCATTAGTCCATTTTTCTGCCTGATGTGACTAACCACCTATTCAAATGTTATGCACGAAGTGCTGATGTTGAATTGTCACGTGGCTATATTAGAGTGGTGCTCTTCCTTTTTTCGCAATAAAAGATTTAAACGTTTATGTTCACGAAATAATTATAAACGTTTATCGCGTATCCACATAATATCGAATCTTGCCAATCCATAAGAATTCATATTACATTTTTTAGAGACTATAAATTTATCACAAAGTATTATAGTTAGAGAGAAATATATTCTTGGGAAAATGTGGACGATTTAATATGTCGATGGATCGAAATTGTATATAAATGGTAGATTTTCTATACTTTCTTGTTTTCTCTCTGTGATACAGTGAATTAATTGAGTTTTTCTATTCTTCCATTTTCTACTATTTTTTAAGCAACGTATATTTTTGACAAAATTTGATTTGCAATTCTGTCTGGCGTCGATGGAAAAAAAGATTAAACCAACGAGATCACCGCTAACAAGAGATTCAAGATTAATCAAACCGTCGAAACCGATGTTTGCAGAGACCTCTCGTCATTTATTTTTCTAACACGATAGTATTTATCTCTACGTGGAAGGATTCAGGCTTGTTTAATTGAATTTGATAGAAATGAAAACAGTTTTCGATAACGATAACTATTGTACATGAAGTGTGCTAGAACGTGGCTATGATACGTTCAGCTCCCGATCGAGAAGTATACGTAAATGACAGCTATAAAAAAAATAATATATCTCGTAATGTTACATTCAAACATTTAGATCTTTTTAGATATTTTCAAATATTTCTATTCGATTGCATTTGCTTATTAATTACACTGAATAATATAACACTGAATAACATAAATAATTTCTAAATCTAATAAACGGTTTTAGACATAAAAAAAAAACGAGAATACACATTAAAAAAAATTCTGGTTGAAAATGAACGAACCAGAAGATTTTGATCACATCAATCAAAATTCTAGTTATCAATTAGAATTTTAATAAATTCCATCACAAAAATTCTGATTTGTCCATTTTCAATCAAAAGTAATGCAATGAAACTCGTTTCTCATTGTAACAATTTTAATTATAGCAAACTCATAATATATTAACAACATATTAATAATATTTTCCTCTTTCTCTTTCGCTAAATCTTTCAATCAGTTATTGCTACAAAAATAAAAATTTCAATGGAATCCATCATCTACCGCTATAAAGAGGAGATCAAGCAGCGAGCTATAAAAATGAGACTTAACCCCCAAAGGATGGCGGCGCCAGACGATTTTCCAATAACAATACGACCGTGGAATGGCGCTATCTTTAATGACACCATTATATTATCTCTCGCACAAGTCCGTGTATAAAGATCGCCATTGCCGATCGCAATTTGCGTGATCACCGATATTGCGCCCGGGCCGTTTCGCATCGTTGGATATTAACGTTGCAAATCGCCCCTTCCTCCGCCTATCGTTTACTTCCAACCCTATCTTCCTTTCCACTCTACATAGAACTCAGCTCACTCCCCTTCCCCTCCCCCCCTCTCTCTTTCTATCTGTTCTCATCTCTCTCCCTCTTCTCAGGGTTCTCAGTTAACCGAAGCTATAGCTGTTCGAAGTTCTATTGGGGACTGTACGCAATCAGCTGCTAATTGGGGAATGATTGGAGGCGCCTCCGCTGATAGTATCGCACCCCTAACTACCCTTGCTGTACCGTTATATAACCACCAGTCAGTATAAATGCCCCCATAAATGCCAAAGCAGGCACATATGCAGCTCCAATCGTTTTGCTGCTGTACGAAATAAACAACGATCATTTCATTTATTTACTGTCATTTTATGCTCGATATTACAACTAAAAGTCTTGACTAGAAAATTAGCAAATAATGTTTAAAAAATGTCGCCACAAATAATTCTAAATATTTTGGTATAAAAAAGATTTTAAAATTTCTATAATTCAGATAATAAATTTACTAATAACTTTCTCTTACTGTTACATATGTGAAAACTATATGTGTGTGTGTGTATAGTAATAGGTGTAATTTAAACATGAAACCTCGTTTTTTTTTTTGGCTTCAGAAAGTTGATTTCTGAATGGAGTAGGCGAAAGCGTATGAATAAACGTGTTAACGTTATTGGTAAATTGTTTATGATGTCTATCGGATCGCGCTGTTTTATCTATTTATGAGATTTCTCTCTCATGCTAGAGTTATGATGCTCTTATTTCAGCAGTTCAGCACGAAATGCGGGTCAGCCGACGGTCGTGAGTTTTTGCGTTGTGCCGCATGGGAGAAAAGTCCAATTATACGTTTCCGCATACAAGCCGGTTATTAAAGGAATACGTACGTTTAAAACGTCTAAAAAGAGAATTATATCATCGACACGAGAAACCAGGATGCAAATAAATCTAGTAACATGATTTTATTACTTTATAGCATAACGTAGCAATTTGAAACCTGGATCAAAGAACGCAAAAATGTTATTTTTCTTATGTTTTTATATAAATTAAAAGAGAATCGTGATTATTATTGTTTAAAAATGTTTAAGTTAATTATGATTTGTCCTTTCGGCTTTAAATTCTCAAGTATCGGTACTATTTGCGAGTAATTGGTATTAATATTTCGATAGCAAAAGTTTCCTCAAAAAGATAATATGCGCCCAACTCTGTGATGATTGATCGTGATTTTATTCGTAATAACTTCGCATTATTTCGCAACTTGTGTAGAACCTTCCAACGAATTTTCTCTTATCACGAAGGAACAAGAATGGGAAAAACGGCGACATCAACCTTCATTATACGTATTTGAACTTCGACTGGCTGATACCAGAAACACGTGGAGGGTTAATAGTTGATTAGTCTCACTTTCTGGAAACGAGGAGTTCGTAAATCTAATTTCAGCATTTTCGCAAATACGATCCACATCTGCGAACGAGCATCAACGATTACTATGGAGTCGACGCAGAAATTATTCAACCCTTGACGAAGTCGCTTTGTTCGCTTTAATCTAACGCTTAAAGCCAGAATATTAAATTAATAGTTTGTTTCAAGTATATGTCTCTCCAACAGGCATAATACTTATTTCAAAATATGTTTACGACCACTACTTTATAATGACTATTTGTGTATAACAACTACTAATATATCACACAGATACTAATAGGTAGAGAGTGTAATTATCACAATCAATAAAATCTATTAAAACTATTATTATGCGTGTTTGATTGATTATAAATATTGATATTTTTGTTAACTTTCAGTTAGCGCATTTTTAAGTGCAGAAAATAATTGTACATGTACATAGTAATTGTAAAAATATACACGATATAATTTTAGTCAATAACTACGGTATAACTTTGTCTAACACAATAACGTATACGGAAAAGGTTTTCTTCTTGGCTATAAAGGTAGAAAAAAGAACTAGAGAAATAGAGTGAAAAAAAGTATTCGTGAGTTCAGTAATCCTTGCAATTTCTTTTTCTAGCACAATTCCCTAACAAAACAGGTTATAGCTGGGAGAGTATGCAATAGCGAAGTTATTCCTTCTTTCAGCACTTTCGTTTTTTTGAGTTTACTCGCGTTATGAATAGATACATTTTTCTCTCGAAATAATTCGCACTTTTCAGAAATTTTGCAACTCGCCGATGAAACTTCTGCATCCGAACGGTGACTTCGGTGGCTTGGTCCTGAAAAAACGATGAACTTCTTTATAATGAAAGATCGAAGAACGTTCCGGATTTTTAAATGAGCGTAACTTTGGTGGGTGCAACTGCGACATTAAAATGCAACAGTTACTTCAGCAAATTGCAGTTTCCCAAACTCTGATATCTGTTTTTTCTATATTTTCCAATTAAAAAATGATGTAATTATAAATCTATCGAGATACATTTAAAAAAAACACTGGTTTTTGTGGATTTAGTATTATAAAACAATATATAGTTAACATTGTCACATATAAATGAATTTCAATTACCTTTTTTATTTATCTACATTATTCAGCATTTCTTTAAATCGTGATACGAAATAGAATGAAAAAAATGGTTTACATAAAAATTCAAATTGTTTTCGTTTACATTAATTGGTAATTGCATAGTTTAAGGTTTATACGAGAGTTTATATTAATACCTACATTTGAATTATTATGATATTTAGAGATGAAAATATTATAGATATTTATAATACTTTTGCAAATGATATATTTAATGTTCAGAAGAGTAAAAATTCTCGATATAGGAAACTGTACATGGAGCACGTCGTGATCGATCGATCATAAGTTATTCAACTTTGCCAAGTCGAAACTGGATACGAAAGTTCACGGAAAAGGTACCTTCAACGAGGAATGTCATCTGCATTTTCTGTGGTTGTAGAGAATGTCGAATACCTAGTTCAAATTTGTTCGAATTCGTTAAAGGAAGTTGAAAGTTCCGGCGGTGACTTAGTAAATTGCAATACCTTCCGGTTTCGCTTACTTCGCAAAATAAGTATCTCTCGCAAGTTTTGCGTGATCCTTCATAACGTTACGCCAGAAGAACTCAACGGAATCAACAGATTCAACTTTTATCAAAATAAGTTTGATTAGTACAGATATAGAAGAAGTCCGAACAAAAAGCGAACTCTCTGGGCAAAGTGAATATTTTTTATTTTCGCTTATCTATCTGAGATAATGCTATGAGTCTCTAACTGTTGAAGAAATGACCGATCGGCGAGGCCGTATACGCCGATAGCATAATTTTACAATTTTAAACGACTTAGGGAATTAATATGACTATTTGCTTCAAGAGGGAAGTGCCTCAAAAGATGCAGCGCAAAAATTAAAACTATGTGAATATGAAAGTGCATAAATAGCGCATAAATCGTTGTGTACAATATTTGATTTTCCAAATCGGTTGCTATTAACATGTGGGGGGGGGG
>NW_017305569.1:2276343-2283423 GCF_001594115.1 Trachymyrmex septentrionalis | reverse complement strand
GAGGGGGCTGACTGACAAATATTTTTATAGCTAAACAAAACGAGTGCAAAATTTTTTTTGCGGATTTTAAGAACGCATAAATAACGCATTATTAATAGAAAAGTTGGCAGTTTTGTGATGACTGCCGACACTGATTTTGATATTTTTAATTTCTTTCTTATTGCTCGAATGATCCATTTACTTTGTCCAGAAGAGTCGGGTAAAGCAGATAATTTCTTTTTTTTTTATGTTTTAACTAAAAAGACATTTAAATGTTCAAATTTTTTAATTTAATTTTAGTTTATTCAAGGTTGATTTTATTAATAGAATTATAAGAATAAAAAAAGGTTTTTAATCTTAATTTTAACTGTGTCATTTCTCTTCCCAAACCTTAACACATCTGCTTTGTCTTCATCTATATATATTTTGTAAATGATATTAAACATCAATAATGATAAATGTAAAAAAGATTAATAAAGTATATTATACAAACTTTAGGAATCAATAGAGTAACTTCGACATTTATGCTGCAAAAGTTCAAGCAAGTAGAAAAAATAGAAGGAGTGGAAGTAATTTGCTCTTTTCTATTATATGTCTTTATATTATATTAGCATTATATTATGATTTTATTAAAAGTTATTGCGTAACTTTTGGTAAAAAACTGAAATTATACAATAACCTATTTTATGTGTTATTTTTAAGCATTATTTGTAAATTTTTCATGAGTCGTATCTCACCCCTATGGAATATATGGCAAAAGTGCAAGGGTTAAAAAAAATTCTTTTATTACAAAAAATAAATATTTCGAATTCCTAATATTTTTTTATAGTAGTATACATATATAAAGTTCTTATTGATATAATTTATTTCAAACGTAGTAAACAATACTTGATAAATCAAGTTTTTTATAAGTGCGATACGTATATATAGAAATTATCTTATATATAGAAATTGAACAATATTTTTTATACATACAAAACATTATAGAGTATATTAAAATTTATTTAGAATTGCTGCAATTTATTAATTATTATACACACATAATTTCAAACGACATTTGCGGATACGTTTTGAGGTCTCTCTCTTCGATATAAAGAGATATCTTCAAGAACATACCGCAGAAACATCGCCGGGGAAGATCGGTGCGGCAACGATATGAGAATGCGGCGCCAACTGCGAGTACGTGGAACAAGGTTTCACGAGGCCGATAGATACGGTGTCATGACGCCATCCCCCAGGATTTCGGAGAGGTGGAGTCGCGGCAAGTTGGCGAGAGGGTAAGGGGACAGCGCGATACGAGGAGGCTGCGGCTACGGAGCATAACCGAGCAGATAACACGTTTAGCCCCCTGCAGATGGGGATCGTTTAATTGCCCAAATTGGTATCGCGTCGTGCTTAGAATCGGTTCACCCTAAACTCGAAACCTCGCACATGGGGTGCCGACCCTTTTAAGATCTGTAATTCCTCTCTATGCGGCAAATAAGCTGCCAAATTCGAAATTTCCAATACAATTTTTTTCTTTGAAAAAAAAGAAAAGGTTTAAAAAATTAGAAAAGAGATTCAGCTTAAATTCAATTTATGTACATAATTGCGCGAGTCGTATTTTGTTTGTGATTTGCGTGTGCCAAAGTGTAATATAAATTCAGCTAAGAAATCGAATTGTAAATTAAATTTTCGTCCATGTAGACTCCTCGCCGCAGCTTTCATCCCTAAGCACTCCATGAAATATTCTCTCGCCCCTTCCGAGTTCCGAGTCATCGTGAAAGTGCCAAGCTGCGGGACAAAAAATCGCGCAAAGTATGCAAAAACGTAACCTGTCCTTCGGCACTTTTCTTTTTTAGAGGAACGAGATCTCCGGGCACCATTTGTTATTCTAATATCTATGTATCAGGGACTGGACCAAGCCGGGGCTCCGTGGGTTGGTTTAAGGTCCGATTTCGCATCCATCAATGTCGGTGGCGATTTTATACACGCTTCGCGGCACGGCTCGCGTGTCAGGGCTTTACGTGTGCATGCGACGCGCGCAGGACATTCCGCTCGTTTTGTGGTTTTACCGGACTCCACACGCGGAACAATAATTAGCAATAAATCGCCAACGGCTGACGTGCTGTCGGCTTTTCTTGCGGCTTTCCAAAGAAAGCGCGACGGTAGTTTCGTTACCATTTGACGAAAAACCTGATGCGCATAGCGCACTGTTTAACGAGGTTTGTGGACGGACGCAAAAATATTTGTGCGCTACATCTACTTGCATCTACGACGTGTCTACGGGAACTTCCACAGTTCTCCCCGCAGTGCTATATTTAATCAAATGCTATAATATTATATTATTGTTTGTAATGTAACATAATTGAGCGCAACAATAATATTAATAACTATTATTACATAATTACATTGCTGGATTGAAATAATAATACATATCAACGTTATCCTAATGATTGAAGCTATTAGATACAGAACAAAATAATTATATTGTATTGAAATTATTGGAATATATATATATATATATAGATATATGTCTAACGCTTTAATTATTCTAAAATATCTGCCTCGTTTGTCCCCGTTTTCATTGTTATACATATAGTTGTATGTTTTCTTGTAATATTTTTTTTTTTCATTTTATCTCTAATAAAAAAAGTTGACCATATTCCGAAAGAACTAGGTTCCATCAAAATATTGATATTGCCATATATCTCGATCGTAATTTTATCGATGCAACCGCCTTCTGTTTACTTGCAAAGTTTACAGTTATAGTATACCATAGCCATAGCCTGAAAAACTCGAAGATTAAACCGTATACAAATATTTGCAATTCTCGTTTTAGGATCATTAAAAGATTTCATTGCTGCAAATTGCACTACGCAATCTGTCCCTTCGATTTTATATCGTGCAACTTATTTATAACGTTTGTTTATTTTAATACAACAAAACCTTCCGAATTGCATAGCAATACATTTGACAGAACGATAAATAAAACTGTCCGTTTATCTAATAATAAAAATCAATATACATGCCCCTCTAAATTATTTAACGTGTCAGTTTATTAACGTCAGAGAAAACAAACAGATCAACCTGTAAATTTCCATGTTTGCAGGCCGAAGCAACAATAGGAACAATTCGGAGCAACGCGATTTATCACAGTTGTAACACACCTCTTCGAACTCGGTTTGATAAATGGGTGAATGTACCATTTATTTCTCGCAAGAAGTAAAATTCTATCTATCAATAACAAACGACCGAGATTAACAGTACGTTTGGATTAAATGTCACATCTAGAAATATCTTTATCAATAAATTAAAATGCAAAATTATAATGTCGACGGTAAAAAAACAAAAAATCAATATGCGAGAGCAGCTACACATATAATGCAATTTCACGCGGGCAGAGCTCGCAAAAAAGTATACGCGCTACGTGACATTTTAATCCATGTGCTGCAGAGGAAGACATTGCAAAAAAAGATTTAATAATAAACTAGCTTACCGATCCCGGAAGCAGAATTCCTGTGTTATGCTTCGTGACGCGTATCGTTCGATATCTTTGGACTGACCGCTCGAACGCTTTGATCGGGGCTCTCGAGTAAACGACATCGTGTTACGAGAGCCTTTGTGCTGGTGGCTTTCACCACGGCGCGAGTTTACCAACTATACACGAGCCCGCATCGACAGACGCCCATCCTCCTCGTACCTATAAACTTGGCTTCAGCTCCCATCCCTAAATGTCGGACGCAACGAAATAAACTACGCGTGCAATCTGCGTTTCGGTTTCGCGACTATCAAACATTCATGTCATAATAGCTGACGGAGAAACACTCGCAATCCGATTTACTCATTTATGCGACCACCATAATGGACTCGCGAAGTATCTATCACTTAAAATCGGATAAATATACATTTGATTGAAAACAGGATTTCTAAAATATTAGGTTAAGTAAAAAGTCATCGCGTTTTTTTAAAAGACATCTATCAGTAAAAACCGCAATTACTTTCTTATCAACAATATAAATATATATCTTGATAGAGTAAAGTTTCAGCTTTAAAAATCTCTTTTTTAAATTATACGATACGACAATTTTTAATGGAGTTATGAGCAATTAAAGTCAAAATAATTCTTTTATTTAATCCGCGATAACTCAGTAATCAAAAGTCGTAGGAATATTTAAAAAAAAACGATTTTGTAGGGAAAGTATCAAGCTTTCACGATAGGTAATCGAAAATTTTCTCAAATTCGTTTTGGACACGTTACAAATCCACAAAGTGAGAAGAAAATTTTTCGTCTTTTTCAGCTCGTAGTTTTTGGTATGTAAAAATTATCAAACTCATATAAACTTAAAAAATGTGATAAGCTTTTAAAAGTAGAGATTTCAAGCTTTAAAACCCTTTTTTTAAATTTGAATTTCATTCATTATTGACGAAGATATTGTATATACAACTTTGAGCTAAAAAATACGCGATGACTTTTTACTCAACCTAATATAAATCGAGAATCGATCGATTATCAGAACGATAAATGGAAGTCAGAATATTATACTATTTGCAAAATGTGTGTCACACTATATTTTCTCATTATAAAAACTCTATTATACAAAAAAAATGAAAAAATAAAAGCATAATAATAAAAAATAATAGAAAATTTCTAACAGGGTAAAAAATATTACGCATCCCAGTATTTGAAATATTGTTTAAAAAATGATTTTTAAATTATATTTTGCCTTTTGTCAAAAATTGTTTTCTCTGTTGGTATTCCGCAAAGTCTCACGCGTTAACCAGGTTGCCCAAATCGATAAAATACGATTTATGAAAGGGCAAAAGTACGCGTTTCGATCGAATAAGCCTTTTCCAACGTTTCGTCTCATGTGCACGAAATCTACCGTGCGCAGTAACGTGATGTCTCTCTCCCTAGAAGATCGGCGATCAAAGCAACAGCTTCAACGAAGCGTACGTGGGGTATCGAGAAGGCACACGAGGTGCACGGAACGTAATTTCGCTTCCGGCTAGGATCGTGCGTGAAACGTGGCGGCGACGTACAAAAAAGAAACCGCACCATTGCTGGCATTGGGTGCGCGCTGGAATTGTCATTAAGAGATTCGCCCCGCGGCATTAAAATATCTCCGTCGGCTGATTCCTACCCCGATACTATCCATTTCGCGCTCTGTTCTGTCCCTCTCTTTCTCTCTCTCTCTCTCTCTCTCTCTCTCTCTCTCTCTCTCTGTCTCTCTCCGTAGCCACGCTCCTCCTTTGTCTTCGCAGCCATGGATTGTTGCCATAACCATTCCTCTTTACAGGACTCTCTCCCTCTTCAACCCCGGGGCACGTCCCTGACAACCTTCCGAGCGCGGACACCCAACTCTGCGGCTGCAACCCTTCGAGTCGTATTTCCCGATCGTGCCGGGCATCCACGTGGGCGTCTTCAAGTTATTACCCAAGGTTGCCATTTACTTTCAAGCATCGCCCGCGGCGCTTCGGAAACAAGTTTGCTACTTTTTTTTAATTATTTTTCGATCTCATTTAATTCTCCACCGATATCGATATTTCCCGCGGTGATAAAATTCGTTTCAAATATATCATATCGGACAATAACGTTTCAAATTTTAGTACGTTTTTATATCGTTCCGTTTTTACATGTCAATATTAATAAAAATTAATTTAATACAAATTATATTCGGTCATATTACATAATAATTGTATTAAACAAATTGACTTACTTGTATAAAGACTTACGTGGATACAATTTCGACATCCAAATTTTAGTTGTCAATTTTAATTTTACCAATTTAATGGAGCAAATTTGACGTAATAAAGACTAAAACATTCTTCATATTAAATTCAATAAATAACATATGTAATTAAATTAATTACAGATTAATCTTTAATGAGAGACACAGGATATTTAATGAAAATCAAACGCTGTACCCAATTAACGCTTTCAACTATCGATGTAATCTACAAACGCGACCTCAGTAAATTCGCGTACCAATTTCCATGCATACTAAATTGCTCTTCAAAGTTCACGGATAAGTTCGTCGCCTCGGCTCCGACATTCCGTTCTAGATCCACCGGATTATTGGTCGCATAACATATAAACGCGGTACGAGCGCACTCTCAACTCGATGTGTATCGACGCGCCGCGAATTTCCGGCCGATTACACACGTCGAAACAAACATCGCTCCCGTTTGTGCGAGGGACAGACGTGGAGGAGGAGAAAACGGAGGGGTGGTGTCGCGCTCGTAATTACACTTTGTTCAACTAGTTTCACAGTCCGTCGCAATTTCGCCGATCGGCTGTCGTATTCCATGCGAAACAACGGACATTCGCGATGCGTAGACTCGCACGCGCGTATTCGTTTCTCGATTTTCAGGCTCAAATCAAGGACGGATGAGTGCATTCATTGGGTTCCATCGATGGGAGGAAGCGTCGATTTTAAAAGCGTCGCTCCTAAATTGGTCGAAGCATCGAAAGAATGGACGACGGATGGGTCGACGATACTTCGATTACCGAGAAAAAAAAATGCTGAGCCGCCCTAGACGCTCGGGTTGCGTGATGGAACAAATTGAATCCTCACGTGCTCAAAAAATTACGGAATTAGATTTAGGGGTGTAGCATGTGCGCGAAGGTAGGCGCCTCTCTTCTCTGACTATATTTCTTACAGTCTGCCCCATGCCTGTTATTTTGTAATACGTGCACAGCCCCCTACGTCAGCACTCGCACCCTACCGGAAACACGGACCCGGTTTACCCTCCCTCCCATCGCCTTCTAATACTGCTGCAGTCATCGTTAGGGCAGAGAATTGCTGCCAGGAACGCTGGGGGTAGGTTGTTGCTGCCGTTGCCCGGCAGCTCGTTTGAAACACTCGTCAAACGAGAACGAAATTGTCCACTGGCCCCAATCTCGTCGTTTTATCGTTTACGTTCGCACAGGGCATCCTCAGTTCTAGCGAAGGACATTAGAGGTATAATAGCTGCAACTAAAGTTTTATACGATCTTTAAACGCGGACCGCCGCAATGTTATTAAACGGTAGATGCTTTTTGTCTTTAACGTCTCTCATTTTTCAATATAATCATTTTGATTTTTCAATATAATTATTTTCATTTTTCAATATATAACA
>NW_017305569.1:2272961-2276243 GCF_001594115.1 Trachymyrmex septentrionalis | reverse complement strand
TTTTGTCTTTAACGTCTCTCATTTTTCAATATAATCATTTTGATTTTTTTCAATATAATTATTTTCATTTTTCAATATATGACATTTTTTTAACGTAAATGTCAAATTCATCGCTATTATGAATTGTAATTAAACACTTGGCAATTAGCCTGCCCATCGAATCTCTGATGAATTCGGCGACACAACAAAATTAGCAGGCAGTAACGATCGGCGATAATTCGTGGGGAATTTTTACGAGGACGGAGGACGCTTAACGAGGGATTTCTTGCTTGGCGGCAATTAACGAATGGATGTGCCGTGCGGATCAACAGATTTCTTGCCGCACGTGTCGAGGCGCAATTTTCACGAGCGAACGTCGGCCGTCCAACTTCGGTCGTATCCACTTAAATCAGAGGTGCCAGAACAGAAATCCGCGGCGTTGCGAATTCGGGGTTGGAATGCGATTTTAATGAGACACCCGGTGTTTTACAAAGCGATTAACGTCACCGACGAGGATGCCGCACACCTGATACGTTCGCTGTGCGAATTAGCGTGCGTCTATCATAAAAAAACTGCATTAATTATACATTTCCTAACGCGTTGGTATCAAATAAAATTCCAAGGGGTAATCACTTAATGCAATCGCGGGACAGAGTCCCTGAAATCATTATAAAATTCATATGAAATCCCGATGTATAATCCGATAATTACAATACATATGCAACTGCGAGAAATGATTGTGTTGATATATTAGATAAAACCAATTATTTTACCAAATGACTTTATATATAGTGAGAAGAAAATTATTATTTGTCATCAGATGTGAAATTGTACGAAGTCAAATGAAATCATGTAATCTGTGGGACAATATTTCAGTGATTACCCCGATAAAATGATAAAAATGGAGAAAGCGATCATCTCGTAATAAAAGTATGATTAGAAGTGACTAAACATTCAGAATGTCAAATAAAGCTGGTAACGTGGCACTTAACTGACGCGGCCCTATTTAAATATTCTTATCTTAACGTAGAGAATAAAGCTGTTATCGATGAACAGAGACTATATTACCATTACACATACTACGTTATTTAGGGTATTACTCTAAGAGAGCGTAAATAACGCGCGATTTTCACGTAACGATAGTCACGTAGTAGGGTGTGGTCGAACACGGTCAAACGCGTATCAAAGTAATTAGTCGAGCTCGGATCGATACTAACTTCATCTCGAGCAGTATTTTCTACGGCAGCCCAGGGCAAGGAAATTCGACGAGAATTCGCGGAGATTTTCGCGGAGAGCGCACGGCTAATTCACCGCGATGTTTTCGACATAGATTCATCGTCTAATCACGAGGCTCACTTCAATTTCTGCCGTGTAAAAGGATCCTGCGCCGGTGCCGATGTGCGCGCGAGAGCTCGCGGACACTGGAAAACATACCCGGGCGTCGCGTCGCACCCATGCCGTTGCATCTCGTCTGTTTGCAAATTTCGTAATTTCGTTGGTACGTGTCCGGGATGCGGGATGGTCACAATATCGGGCCGGGCATGACGCACAATGTAGGCGCGTCTAAATATCGCACGCAACGCGTTTGCCGCCGGAATTTATTATAAACCGTCGTATCGGAATATCGTGATGTCCCATCGTGGTGCATCCAGCGACCGCCGAGCGACGCGCTGGATATTTCGCGTATTGAGCATTTCATGTCGCAATTGTTCCTCCTGTCTTGCACATACGTGGACATGCAAAGCGAAAGGTATTCGAATGTCAACGTTGCGTTAAAATCTGCAGTGTTGTTACAAACACTGCGAGTGATATCGCGGCGAAAAGTCGACGAACGCAGTCGAACGCATTCAGATTTATGACACTACAAAAAGTCAATAACGGTCTTCGCACAGTTAAGTGCGAAGCTGCGAAAAATTCCGTTTGACATTTCAACAGCGTGTGGTACATACTGGAGCGTAGAAAAGGAAAAAAAAAGAAAATCTTGGGACGCTAGAATCCAATCAAGTTCAAGGCCATTTCCCGCAAGACGCATTCTCGAGGAGTTCCCTGAAGGATCTCGGTCAATGGGGTGGCTCCTGTTTTCGGGAATGCTCGTGGCGCGACGTGGAGCTAATGGAGTTCCCGAGTTCTCGCAAACGACGGGACAAAGCCGTCTTGGAAACTTTGGCAAACGCGAATCGCGTCAAAGCCGCCGTTACGACGGGGAAGTAAGAACTATACCGCTATGAACCGAACCGCCACTAATTGGCTCTTACGTCTTACATATTAATGTTACCGAGATGCGATCTGTTCCGATCCGAATGTCGAACTTGCAGGCTTAAGTTTAATGCTACCGTCGCCGAATCGAATTCCAACTTTGACGCTCGCTTCACCAATCATTATAACATTGCGAAGTTAGGATCACGTATATACGCCGTGAGTCAGCATTCTCGAACATTCCTTGGGAGACGTTGTGGGATCTTTTAATTATACAGGCCCACAAAAAAAAAAGGGAAAAAAATGGATCGTTTTGTCGCTCTAGATTGAAAATTTGCCCTGGATGGTTCTATTTTTATGTTAGATTCGTATTCATACATAAGAATAATGGGTCTTCTTCCCAGCACAGGATACTTTCTTTTTGTGGGCCTGTGTTATGTTCTACCGAATTACAATGTATGATTCTATCGAAATTACAACATTAAGAAATTAACAAATTTCTGCTGTCATTTTCTCGCATTGAGAAAAATTTCTGATTGAAAACAAGCAAACTAGAAGATACTGATCGTACCGATCAAAATTTTGGTTATCTCAATTAGAGTTGTAATAGATTCAATCAGAAAAATTCTGTCCATTTTCGGAATTCCGATTAATGCAACCAGACTCCTTTCCAGCGTGGGATTTAGATAAAGTAAAATTATTCTAACAAAACTTATAAGCTCCAGAAACATAGCACACGCACATCGAAGCTCTCGCACTTCGAAAGCGCTTTCGGTGGACGCCTTGGACGTCTACGGGACGAAATTTGAAGTCAAAATGTAACAAATATCGACCTCACGTTATTAAGTCAACCGGGAAAAACGGATCCCTTTCCTTACTTTTCCGCTGAGACATCGGTCTTGAGATTCTGCAGACCCTCGATATCGCTCCGGTCTAACAATAAGCTCAAGGTCGATGCACCAAAATCGTCTCTCGAAGAATATCGAACAGTTGGTCCCTATCAGTGCCAGCGACGGTGTAACAGCTGCAGTATTCCAAGATCGTGGAATAAAACGTGAAGGCGCGCGCGCGTGAAGGAAGGAGCGCGATATGCGGGAACCGGGACAC
>NW_017305569.1:2261807-2272861 GCF_001594115.1 Trachymyrmex septentrionalis | reverse complement strand
GGGGGGGGGGGGGGGGGGGGGGGGGGGTAGGGATGGAATCGGGCACGGGGGTTGCCCATCGAGAGGCCTCGTTGCTGAGAAAACATCGATGCTGCATTTACGTGGAGAATATTCCTGGGTAACCCTGCATCCGTAGCGAGCGAACGAGAGGGGTTGACGGGCCAGCGAGAGGATGGGATAGTGGAGGAAACGGAAGGTGGGAACGGGGAGGGGGGAGGGGGAGGGGGAGGGGACGTGATACCGGCAGGCAGCTTGCTGGCAGCTATATCGAGTTACGCTCCGGCGCCTATCTATCCACCAGCCCTTCGAATCTCTCACCACGGCTCTCTCCAGCTTTCTAGCCCGTCCACCCTCCGCCCACCCTTTTCCCGCGCTATCCCCTGCGTATTTTATATCGAACGAGCGACAACGCGTTTTCGGAATATACACACCGACAACAGCCACTGATGTCACACTGCCGTGCTCGTACGTTCTGGCTGATACAAACACGAGGCATTTGCACTCGATCATGCTGATAGTAAAATAGGTGGTTTAAGCGAGAACTTGTTTCCCGCAAGTATCGTGCGTAAAATATTCGTCCGATGTTACTGTCGAAACAACAACAAATGATTTGAAAGTGATGTTTCGTACGTTGCTAGTATAGAATTAGCGTAAATAAATCACTTCTTTTTATAAAATATTAATTGTATATATATATATATATATATATGTGTGTGTGTGTGTGTGTGTGTGTGTGTGTGTGTGTGTGGAAAATGAGATTATTGTATAAGTAATGAGATAGGAAACTAAGTTTTTACTTCACTAATAATTTGGCAAAATCCCAAGCAATCCAAATGCGTTCAATAATACGATAAAGAAAAATAAGAAAAATGCCGCCTTTCAACGAATGGAACCTCTTTCGTCGAGTTGACTATCGGATGATCGCGGGAAGAATGCTCAAATGGAAAATCCGGGAAATTCCCTCACGGTGGCTATCGATGTAAGTCAGGACGGCACGTAGCCGTAAATGTCGGGAATTCAGCATCGGCGGCCGAAATTGACATTCGGAAGCCGACTTTCTGGAAAGGGATCTGATCTAAAACGCCCGCCAGCTGCCGTAGATCCGTGCTTTTCCCTTCAATACCTCCGCTTCTTCTCTTCCTCGTCTCCGTCTCGTTTCCGTCGCGGTAATCACGGAAACGGGATTTGAAATTCGAGGCCTCGTTAATGGCCGGTGACACTCATTCGTCGCTTGTGCGGTAGTCGGATCGACATTCGATCGGCAACCTACTATTTGCGTCCATTTTTCTTACGAAGCTTCTGGGAAACATCGTTTTGTCAATGTCATTGGTTTCGATCATATCTCGACAATCAGAAATAACGACCCTTCTTTGCGCACCGTAAAACGTCTTAAGCCAGTTGCGTTTAATCGACGAAGGAGTCAACTAAATTATTAAAAAAATGAGAAGAATAAAAATTGAAGAGCAATATATATTTATATACGCTCTACGTGTAATTAATATATGAAAAAAGCATGACGGACATGTATTAAAATCATCTAGCAAAATTAAGATCCAATTTTTAAAAAATTGTCGTTTGACTAAATCGATTTAATTGATTTTTTTTTTTTTTTTTTCATTGGAGAATATATTTAAGTCAAGTATATTTAATTTAAATACATATATTCTTTCGAAAGAAATAAAAACGAATTAAATTAATTTAATTAAATAAACAATTTTTTCTCAGTGTATTAACATATCAAACTGGATAATTCATAAAAGCAAATAAGTGTCACCTAAGCGTCATTTAAATATAATAGGCAAAAAAGGCATGGAGGATGAAATCATTTAGAAAAATCGGAATCTATTGACGTATCGAGGGATACTCAATAGGAGTAAACAAGCGCGGTAAACAGGACCTTGATGACACGAGTCAATATCGATCAGAGTTCGGTTTACATCCTGTTTACCCTCGTTCCATGCTCTGCGAAGCGCGCGCCAGGCGCCGGCACCGTGTCCAAACGCAGAACGAGAGCTGATAAATTAACGCATTAATTAATCGGAAATTGGGATAGGAGATGGAGGGAGGGGGGTAGGGGGTGTGCAACACCCGATGCGACGCGGACCAACGCAGATCGTATCCCTGATACGGCCGACGGGCATCATACGCAGCTGTCCGAGTCATCCCGGAATTATGCTGGCCTGCGTGAACCTGTCCGCGAATAACTGCCCTCCAGTTTGGGTTCGCGTGCGTGGCACGTCGGCGTAGATAGCAACTGTCTCGCGTCGCCGACGTGTCCCGCTCACTGACACGTGGTAGTCGTCGCACACGTGCGCCGGTGCGTGCTATTCCGAACGAATATGCACTTGCCGCTACCGTCCGCCGCCGGCGATGAGCAACGGCCGGAATTATGAATGCCGCCCGATTTGTATGCCCGCGGTCACGCGACTATGGTAAAACGCCCGTCAAATATGCTACTCGGAAATTGGTAGTAGATACTCTTCGCGAAGGAGATTCATCTTGGTTTACAAGATCGTCTATATAGAGAAATGGAGGGGATTGTGGAATATTATATTACGTTGTAGTAAAACAGTCAACGGACATATAGTGCAAAATATGAAAAAAAGAGCCTACTTCAGTAGTCCGGATGCACAGAAAACTCTTTATTTTCGCGTGAATGTAATAAAACGAATAAAATAAAAGTTCCGACTCTTCCAAGATGATTCCCGGTGATTCCGGGTGATTCCCAATTAATTTAGCTTGTTCTTCTTTATCCAAATGCCGAATTAGCTATGTAACGAATAGCCTAATGATTATCAAAAATATTTTAAATTATACGCACACAATAGTAATATAAAAACTTACATAAAGTAAAACCGAAGTCATATATTTACATTGCGTCAATAAATAGAATCACAGATTGCCAGATTTGCTATGTAATCATTCAAAAGAAACACGAAAAACGAAGAGTTAGAAAAATATTAAAATTATTTGTCTGAATTTTAATTTTATTAACTTACATGTAAGCGTTTCTCGCGACTCGATTTACATTTTATATTGATAAGGACCCGAATTGAAGGGTCGAAACGATTATTTTATTTGTTTTTTGTTACATTTACACGAAAATAAAGAGTTTTCTGAAACAGTGCATCTGCTGAAACAGCTGACGTAGACTTTTTTATATTTTTCACTAATTCTTTCGAGCCTCATTTTATATATTTGTAGATATATTCGTATGACATAATTACTTCTGGTAGAAGTTTCTTTCCTAGTATTAGCCCTGTTTTCACAATCTATGGTTAACCTAAAGATTAAAGATTAGTTCCAAGAAGTTTATGAATGAATTTCATTGGTCATCTTTAATCTTTGGAAAATCACATATTGTGTAAATTGACCTTAGAATGATCCTAATTATGTAGGTAAATATTTTTCGAATATAGAACGAACGTAATTTATAAAAAATTGAAAAAGGAAAAAGGACAATGATTATGAAATAGAAGGGGGATGTGTGAAATCCACCAATTATAAGTATAACTTTACATCAATTATAAGTATAACTTACACGACATACATTTTGTTTCTAATAACCCTATTCAGTAACTTTTAACGACTGTAACGATCGTTATAGTTATTAAGAGTTATTGAATAGGGTTATATATTTAGTTAATTATATCATTAAAAGTCACATTTAAGGTCTTCAAACTAGACTGAAGTAACAAAATTAATACCAATATATTTCTCAAAATTACATAAAGAGTACACACCTGTAAAACTATTTGCAAAACTGTAATTTTTACGACAATGCAGTAACACTGTAATGACCAGTGATTATATTATGTTTGCAGAATGTGAACAAGTAATTTTGATGGTCCTCAGATTGTAGTACAAATTATATAGGATATCGCATATTCCACGATTTATCTATTCCATAACCGTTCCCTGTCTTCCATTCCTTCCTCTGTTCTGAACATAGGTTAAAGATACGTAGAAAATATGATTGACTTGCACTACTGTCAGAGAAAATATAAAGTTCAGTATCTGAATTGAATAATCACACGAATGTTATCAAATAGTTTCAGTTTGCAGTAACGATAGAATTTATAAACAAAGATAAACGAGATTTTTAAATCAATTTTTAAAGGGTTGTATCCACATATTCACCATGCTTTCTACCATCACTTTTGCTCGTGAATTCGTAGCAAAGAAACTTTGTATATTCGAGACTGACAATCTGGAGCTGATTCCATTGGATAAACATGACGTATCCTATCGACGTAATTCTACAATGGCTGCTATCGTTTATTCGCGCTACTCTAACAGAATTTGCAAATTTTACTCGTAAAAACGCTCGGTATTCAGCGGCAGTAGTCAATCTCGTCCCGTTGAGTAAACATTATTTCTGTCGGTTTCATCGCTCTGTCAGATTCGGCCTCATTCGGAAACGACGACGTTTCCAGTTGGATGATTTTTTTTTTTTTTTTTAGTTGCCTTGGCGTTAAGAATGTAAATGGAATTCGAGATTCCCAGTCGATCGGTGAACGCGTGCTCATCGATAACGTATATGCAAGCGTGTTCCACGTTGCACAGGTGGCCGTCACGCACGTTCGACGCATCTTCGTGTTCCCTCCCGATCGCATATTGCGTGCAACCAGACTCGGGTGCGTTCGGACGGACGCATGAATGTCCGATACGCGCTTTGAGGGACCGCCGCGACCACGGCAGGAACGCATCGCGAGGAGATAATCGCAGGTTGACGTGTCCCGGAGGTAAATAGAGTGTATAATCGCGGCGGCACAACGGCGAAGGCGACGGCGGGAGGCCGACGGTGAAATTCGCAGTCCCGTCCGTGATGGGATTTGACGGTGTTGCCGTAGATTCCGCACGTCGCGGCTTGCTGCCTCGGATAAACTGTGACACGACACACTCTGCACCGGACGCCTTTTTAACGCCGTAAAGCCGTCGCACTAACAGATTTCGTTTTAACGAAACGCGAACGCTTTCCTCCGCGATTGCGTTAATTTCACGTTGAGGGGTGCTTAAAACTTGACGAAAAAAGGCGGTATTCCAAATAATAGATTAAAATATTAATCGTAAGATACTTATAGCGTGAAATGGAATATTCGTGTCATATATACAAAGACAAATGTATGTACATTTCAGTTGCTACAGGTGCTGAGAAAAGTTATGTCTAAATTGAAGAAATCTTTCGTTGACTTTTTTTTTTTTAAATTAAAGTGAAAATATCTTGGAGGAAAATAAAAATTTACTTGATTTCAGAAAATTTTATTTGATTTCAAGAAATGACGTTCCACTCAAAGGAACTTTTCTTTAACTGTATAGTAATACACAAATTTCTTTGATTCGAAGAAACTTTGCTTTGTGAAGTGTATATTTCCTTTTTAATTCTATAGATTTCACTGTACTTTCACGTTTTCTTCCCTCCCCTGATCTGTCTACAGTGGTTATATAAAATATTCCTTTTGGCTTTTATCGTAATTGTTTTCGTGTAATCGATGGTATCCAATTCCGGTATTTTGGTTAGGTAAGATAGTGTTAACAAGCTTTACATAAGCAACGATGCAAGCAACTACCAATCATGGGCGACATCAAAGAGAATCCGTGTTCTCCACTCTGATCTATCGTGGTAGAACCACCCGCGTGTATCGAACTAGACCAATAAAGCAACATCGAAGGGCTACGCTATTACGTTGCATGTCGACGTGAATAAGTGATTTTAGCAAATCGAAGAAACACTATAAGAAACAAATGAGCGTTTCGTAAAATTGCGTCGCGCGAATCAAAAATGAATTCTTAATAAAATAACAGGATCTAAAAACACACGGATATAAAAATAGAAATTTTATTATTATTTTGAAAATTCCTAAATATAGTAGAAATTTGTGAATAATTGGAGAATCTTTTAATTTATTTTAATTAAAATTTATTCTTTTTGCAATAATTAACTAATCATTACGTATAAATAATACCGTAAAAATGTACACTTTCGTCAACAAATATCTTCTTTTATTCGAAGGTATCCTACTATACTTGTTTATTTGCAAGGTCACAAATAGTTCATAAACAGTTATGTAAACACGCCGTTGCTTCGAAAATGTTTCGTTAGACGCATCATGTACGATCGTTTCGCTCTTAATATAACGATACCTTTTAGATTCCAACGATTCTCATTAGTAAACATTGCATAAGCAATTCGCAAGCAATTGATGAAGCATCAAAGAGAATTTGTGATTTTCGGACCCATCGTAATGACCCTCTGGAATATTTCACTTAACATATCCACTAAGCAACGCCCAAGGGGACCACGCTGTCTCTCTTTCTCTCTCGCTTTTATCCTCTCGGCCGACGGCCGTAAGGCAACGCTGGTCCCGCGAGAGCGCTCGGGGGATGTTTCTGACCGCCAATCAGCCGGTGGGCGATAATCGCAGCTCGGTCACGTCAGTTAAAATCGCTGTCAATCCTGGCGGGTGACTCAAAGGCGAACTTTCCGCGTTGCGGTTGCTGCGTTCGATGTAATAGCAGCAGGGGGTGCAGCGGGGACGAGTTACCCGCCAATCCTATGCGCGCGTCCATGTCCATGCCGCTTTGCTCGGGGGGGTACAATGGAGCAGCGTGCCTGTTTCCCAGGGGGAATATCAGAGAAGAGAAGCGCGCGCTCTCTCCTCTACTGACCGGTCGACCCACCCCATTGGCCGCCGGTGAGAGAGCACTTCCTGGTAGCCTCGGCCCTCGCCCGCAACCAGCCGCAGGCCACAAGCCTCAGTTCCTGCAAGCCTCTAACGTCACGCTACTCTCCAGGTCTGACCTCCTGCCGACAGCGTAATTGTTTAGAAACCCCTTGATCTGTAATTTCAGCACATCCAATCATCCTCTTCTTCCGCGCGCGAAACATCGTTAACGCAATCCTACCACCGTCGTACAATCGTCGTTACATACATGGCGGCGTCTTCTCTCGCTCTCGCTCTCTCTCTCTCTCTCCCTCCCCCCCCCCCTCTCTCTCTCTCTCTCTCTCTCTCTCTCTCTCTCTCTCTCCCTTTTCGTTGGGCGCGCACCCTAAGTACTTGATTGCTCTCGCGCGTGCATAACGTGTGTTTCGCACGCTTCAACTCTATGACGATTTGCTTCG
This sequence comes from Trachymyrmex septentrionalis, assembly GCF_001594115.1. Classification (NCBI taxonomy): domain Eukaryota; kingdom Metazoa; phylum Arthropoda; class Insecta; order Hymenoptera; family Formicidae; genus Trachymyrmex; species Trachymyrmex septentrionalis. The sequence goes on along the minus strand of NW_017305569.1, from coordinate 2,265,738 downwards.
CGAAAGGAGATACGCGAGGAATCGGTTACGATGCACCCGGAGAAGCTTACAGATTTTGAATGACTGACAACGGAAGACGAGAAACGTGCATCGTACAGAACAAATGCATCGCTGATTATTACGCTCGCGATTAAATATTAAATTTCAATTTGCGCAAATAGATATATTGCTGATTATTTTCTCAATAACTTTACATAACTTTTTTAGAATTTTTTTAAAATGGAAATTACTATTAAAACTATACGTTGTGTGTGGAATAATTTTTTAAAAATTGCGAAAACGTTATGCAAAACAATTTTTTATATTTTTTTTTGTGCTCACGGTGACAACAATGACGACTGTTAAAAAAATTGAATATATTGCACAATAGTGTAGAGGTTCAGTATCAAATTTTTACACTTGAAAATAAAATAAAATATGTACATGAATTACAAACATTTTCCATTATCACACGTTCTCTCTACTCTCTCTTCCTGTCCCTCTCTCTCTCTCTCACTCTCTCTCTCTCTCTTTTGATTTTTTAAAAATAAAACAGTAAAACCAACGAGAGTTTTCACATTTCTAGCAATGACAGATTTATTCTACAGGTGGTTTGAAATTTAGGCGAATTTTGGTGAAATATATATTTTCCGAGATCTGACAGGAAGGAGAGAGAGAGAGAGAGAGAGAGAGAGAGAGAGAGAGAGAGAGAGAGAGAAGAGTTCCTGTCCGACCAGAGCATGACATCAAATTCTTTCTGACGGAAATAGTTTCTCGGAGTACACGGCAGAAACTTCAGCCTCGTCCCTTTCATTGGAAAATGTGTACAACGTGTGACTTTTACTCAAGTCAACCGCATGTTACATGCGACATATACTTCACATCCACCGCTCTCTCAGGTTCATGAAATTCTTCAAAAAGTCAGGTATGCATGATCGTCGGAGCAAATTCATAGGAATGCGCGTCCGTTTCGTTTTTAAACTTCTAAATTGTTCATAATTTAAAATTATGCATTCTTTAATCTAAAACTTCGCTTTGTGCGAAATTTATGACTCTCAATTTTCAATAATATGAAGTATAATACTATATTCACATTGCATTGCGTAAAAATATTTAATAACTTTTACTTACGTTACTCTTAAATTGGATTAAATTTTAAATTTTTTATCCTATCCGCTATGTGCAGACGAGTTATTTTGAAATTTAAATATACATTAATATTCGTAAAAAGTAAAGATATAAAGCAACTTACGATATCCTCCAGTTTTGAGCATCCTTTCCTGGCGGTGCACACCAAGGCGACGATGACTCCACCTCCAAACATAAGTAGGAGAAACACTGCCAATTTCCAACCGTGATCTCTTTGCGGAATAAGTTTCTTGGCCGCCGGTAACCTGGCGACTTCCGCCGTAGAAACGCCGACGCGAGACGCCCTCACGAGGATCGTCCTAAGGCGTCTCGACGCCTTCTCACAGGCCATCTTCGTTGGATTGCTCTTCGAGGCCGATCTCGATTTCACGTGCACGTGATCCATATCTCTGGTATTCTCTCACCGTGTTTTAGCGTTCTCCAAGCAAATTACACGCGTGAACTCGCTCGATCCTCTTGCGAAGGAGATATTCTAAAGCTCCCCAGCTGCTTGCAGCCCGTCCAAGTTCCGAGCAGCGCACGAACAGACATCGGACGAAGTATCGGAGTATCGGTAATGTAACCGCGGAAATGGACTCTGTCCGCGTGCGACGATCACAATATCTACTTCGGATACGGGATTTACCGAACTCACGGACGCTACAATCTACGCGAGTATTCAAATATCGCGCGGTCCATTTCGCGATTGAATTCCTTCGTGTCGAACACGTCGGGCAACGTCTCTTCGGAATTCCGCCGAACCAGGAGGTTTTAACGATTCACCGCACTGCGTCACTCTCTCTCGCGTCACTTACTTTGCGAATATTAAAGACCATAGAATTACACAAAGGAATATCATTTATCATTATCTCCGTCTCTTCAATCTGATTTCACAATCAGCCCGATTATTATTAATACTTCATTCTTCTATTTTAATTTTAAAAATTGCGACTTTTTTTTGTGTACTCCGTATAATTATTTTATTCGAAATTGATGTTATTCGCCGCTTTTTGTGCGGCTATCGAACTATTCGGTAAATTCGAAACGTTGCCGTCCTCGCCGTTCTTATGTGGACTCTTCCACGAGTTTTATGACGTTACCGGACGATCCCGTGCTATCACGGGAGCACTACATGCACCCTCACCCTGTAAACCGCGAACGTAACGCGTCCCAAGTCGTTATACTTTTATGCCCGCGACGTGGAAAGACGTGAAACGACGATGGGACTTGGACGAGAATCCAGGAGAGACGAACAGCAATGGGAATTGCCGGCCAAATAGAGAGGATTGCCGCAGAGAGGTGTTATATCTTCCCGGATCTTACTATTTACCGAATGATACTTGCGACTTACCCTTCGCTGCCTCGATCCGTCTTAGCTTTTGACCACCGTCAATTTTTCACGCGCTTACACAATGTTGCGTTGTTTAAAGGGCATTACTTATCCGCTTTTGTCAAGACAGAGTAGGTAATATTTTAAATGAGATTTTGGGAAGATCGATGATGGAGATTTCGGATTAAATTGGTCAGTACTACTATCTACTTCTCTTCGTCTTCGCCTTTTGGGTTGATCCAAAGAGAATTTCACCCGATGCGACTTGCCTTCTTGAGTTGGCGAATCTCTCGCTCCCGTTCATGGGTCGAGGAGGGGGACTGCTTGTTCGCTGATCGAGCGACTAACGTGAGATCCGAGCTCTCATGAAGACACGATTAATCTTACAGTACGGTCATTTCGCCATGACCCAATGACCGGAAGGAAAATTAATTCTCCTCGATCGAACAGGCGCTCAGACGACGGCCTCATATTCTTCCAGCAGGATCCTCGTTCGTGGCGCCGTCAATTTTGCTTCGATTTTACCGTTCGACGCGCACCACTCCATCCGTTTCTGTACAGCGTCGCGTATATGGTCGACGATGCTTTTATTCGCGAGATATTGGCACTTTCACGGTTTATCCACCAGACACCTTTTATGACCGAAGATGAGTCCTCAATGGCCAAACGCTGCGCCTCTTCCAGTTGTCTGCCGTTTCCTCGTGTGTGATATCTGTGAATCAACAGATACAATTCTGTAGTACCGTTCTATGCTTTTCACCATTCCACCTCTACGTGCAAGACTTGCGAATTATGCTCAGTAAAATTTATTATGTCAGCGCCGAAGCACCGAACTACTGAATTCGCTGAATTATTGAAATAAAGTGAATTTCCAATTTCATGTTAGAAAGATTAAAAAACTGTTATTTTCTCATTACTTTGAGGATCACTCTCCAATCTGCGAAATCGCTGCGAGTATCAAAACAATACTACTGACAGCGCAATAAATATAGCGCGACTCCGTCGCCATAAAATTCAGCTTGGAAAACAGACAAAAAGTGGGCCGACCAAGTTCGGCAAGTTTCCCAAACTACGATCGACGATCGCGATCCGATACCGATACTTACCGATCGACGTATAATATATCTCGAAGTGGATGGACTTCGAGTGCATTAAAGATGGAAGCAATATCGGAGATGGGATTATTCCACGCGCGGCCGGTGATGCTACGACGAAAAATACTCGTCGCCGTCGCGGAGTGTAACGAATGGTTCATCACAAGGACTGTGTCCGAGGATTAAGTGAGAATTATCCTGGTTTCCACTTCTCGAATTCCATCCGCCTCACCCCGTCAATCCGCGTATACGCATAACGAACAAACGGCTTCTTCTTTTCTGCTAACTCTTTCCCGCTTAATCTCAAACTCGTTGGTAATTGCATTATTATACGTCTGACGGAAAGCACGCTTCTTTTCGCAGCACGTTTCTTGTCACGTACGAAATATATCGTTTCTTG
>NW_017305569.1:2230447-2261707 GCF_001594115.1 Trachymyrmex septentrionalis | reverse complement strand
TTTTTTCCCCCCCCCCCCCCCCCCCCCCCCCGATACTTCAAGCTGCGCCATTTTGGGGAGAAAGACGTTTTCTTGAGAGTTACGAGGATAGAAAAATGTTACAAGTCTCTGTAAATTGTCTCTATGTTCACTTTATGAGTGCGTCAAGGAGATAAATACCCAAGTAGCAAAGTGACGTCAAATGAACATCTTAGTAACGTCTTTAACGAGAAGATATCATTAAAACGTCACCTTGTTATTTGAGTAAGTCATAATTGAATAGTATTAATTTGTTGACATTTCTTCCAGGTTTAGAAGACTAAATTATTTAAAGATTATGCGTTTCGCGGGTTTTTTCCGTGCCCAGATCCACTCTTGGAATGCCAACGTTTCGTGAACTTCGAATGAAGTCCACTTCATCAGAGCGAAGAGCAGCCTGATACTGTATCAGGTTGTTCCTCACCCTGATGACTGCAAGAAACTGCGTTCACGAAACGTTGGCATTCCAAGAGTGAATCTGAACACGGAGAAAACTCGCGAAACGCGTAATCTTTAAATTATTTTTTATATAGAAAGCCTCAAGAATAATATAAATTATTTTTGAAATATATTTTATAATTATAGATAATTTTATTTAAAATATATACATTTCTGACGTAGTATTTTTCATATAGAATAAATGAGAAATGAGTTTTGATACAACTATAAGATTAATATCAACAGTACAAAATGAAGTAATTGTTGCAAATTATTATTGCATGTATTCAAGAAAAGGCAGACGCAATATCATTTCGGTCTCAAAGCAAATCCGCATGGCCATGATGAGTGCGCCATTTATAAGATAACAGAACGGCATGGAGAGCGATTCCGAAATGTTCCTGAGTGCCGGCGCCGTATCTATTGAAAATCCCAACAGTGGATACAAACGAGGAGAATGGAGTCCTGCCGACGGAAATTACGTCGCGCGCGGACCGCGGGCGTTTCTGGCTTACATCAGCGGTGATTAATTTCGGGAGATTAGCGGGGTGCCGGTCGTTAGAATTAAACCGGAGAATATATCGGTCGAAATCGCCTTGTCGGCTCTGCATTAGACCGTCTAGCTAATTAGCTCGTAGCAATGGCCGATGGATGTAACTGCCGGATCTGGTGCTTTAGAACTTAACGGATAGTACATGACCTTAACATGGCGTTCGTGTTCGCGTTACGTAAGTTCGCGATTAAAAGCTACGTATTCTTAAGCCGACTAGAAGCACAGAGAGGAAAGAAGGGTGAGAAAGAGAGGGAGGGAGGGAGGGAGGGAGGGAGGGAGGCAGAGGATCGCGAATGAGCCCTCAAAATGGTGAGGTTCTGAGGTTCCTTGGCACGTTCTCATGCGCGAGCTCTCATGCGAATGTTACGATTATTGCAGTCTGGAGAGTTCCGAGTGGAAATTAGCGCGGCGCGATTAAGCTTATGCCCTCTAAGGCTGAGATTATCGTTAGCGAGAAGTGATTTAGATACATGCTGGGCCTCCGTGGAAAAGTTGCTAAGTGTGGGCTAACTGCGGCGGCCATTCGGAGCAAGTTTCGTGGAACGGTTCGTGTGACGAACTCCCGTGGACTTGTTCCGCAAAGTCGTTCGCGATAGTATCGTACAGTGCGTGAATGTCTCGCGTGAAGCATTGCCGTATAAGTTTGCACACGACAATTACTCTCCACGGCCGAGGATTCGATGAATCTAGAAGTCTGTGTATAACACGACATGTAAAATGGCAAATAAAAAATAATTCAAACCCTTTTTAAATTCCAACAATTTTTTATCACACATTATGCAAAAATAATTACCTCACATAATCACGCGATTTTATAGATTTATAATTGCTAATTGTAAATTCAATTATAATTTTGTAGGAAGTACTACTGGAATTGTGTCAATTAGTTCAGATTATTTGATAAATCTAATTAACTCTCAATTATAACAACGGGTTACTAGTCTGTTGGCACTTCTGAACAATTAACTCTACAAGGTTCTAAACAGTAAAAAAAACTTTAAACTTTTCTTTCTTAATCGTCGTATAGGCAGAGATTCAATTACATTCTCTGTACTTCAAACAGAACGCTTTAAAAATCTAACTTGAAACATTTAGACTCGAAAATTATAGATTCGTAAGTTTGTCATTAATATTTGAAATTGAATATTCTAATGAAAAAATAGTTTTATTTATAAAGAAAACACAATTATTTTCATTTTTATTGCATTTTTCTATAAAAATGTCGGCTTCATGTTACTTTCAATTGAATAATAAAATCATAAGTAAAAAAAATGAGGAAATAATTATTTTTTTATTTTGAAGTGCTAAGCTATTTTTATTTCATTTTTATAGCAAAAAATAAAACAAGAATACGCTTTATGGAATTTGCGCAAGCCAATAAAACTTTTTTTACATTAATTATAATTAATCAAAATTTCAATAATATTTATATTAATAATCATTTGTCATTTTATTATATTTATAACATTGTAACATTCTTCATACATACATGTCTCAAAATATATCAATTTCATCTACTGAAATAGTTGTGCTGTTTGAGAAACCAAACATTATAATAGCCACTAAAATATTGAAATTTTAAATTACACAAGCAGTATGTTGTGTTTAAATTTGCCTTTTTTTAAATTCATTAGATGTAACTTTGGTTTTAGGGCATGTTTCCTTTTGAAACAGTGTATCAAACTTATGAATATGAATATTAAAATTAGAATTAGGATCCTTTTTTTGAAAAAGTGTGTAAACGAACATTTAATGATTATTAAATTTATCTTCATACGCCTTTTTTAAAAAAAATGCGATATTTCTATTTAAAATATAGGATTAAACGAAAGTTTTTGCGTTTTTAGATTAGGATCACTATCGATTGATTTCGTTTTAATATAATGTTATTAGAAATGTACTGAAGATGGTCAAATGTTGACCGAAACGTATACAAATTGTACTAGTTTTTTTAAAATATATGACTTCTTAACAACGAAGGTTGGTTATATGTTCCTGAAAAGTTTTAATTTTCTTAATGTTAGCCACTAAAATATTGAAATTTCAAACATTATAAGTTGTAATATATTTTTTTTAAATTTATAATTTTCTTTTTCTAAAATGATACTTATTTTTTGGTGTTTTTTTTATCGAAAAACACTCTTTTTCGCACTTTTCTGCAAAACATTTACTTATATTTTTAGTCATAATTTTAATGTTATCATCGAAACATTTTTTTGTTTACAAATTTTGATTCTATAATTTGGCGTTTTGAAAAAAATTAATTAAAACCCACTAAAATTCATAGAAGATACAACAAAGAGATAAAGCTGCAGGTTGAAAATACGTAATGCACGGAAAGAATGATTTTGCTGACGTATCCAAAAATTTAATTAAATTCAGGTCAATATTGTTGGATCTATCAAAATGATTACGTAGGAATCTCAAGCATAATGAGTAATATTGCTAAAAGTTTCGCGCGCGCGCAACATTATAATAGCCAATTTGAACATTGTACATAATTATTTTGATAATACAATAAAACTATTTTCAGATCTAGCTAAATTTTTAGATACTTTAGCAAAATCTTTTCGTGTAAATTAAAAATACTTTTCAGAGCTGTGGTTAAGGGTTAAATATTAAACTTTTCAAAAAATTATGTACGCAAATATATATGTATTGTATATATATATGTATTCAATATATATAGAACGGTGAAACTTAGTTTCTCGCAATGATTGTTTACTTGAAAACCTTTTTTGCAAATTCGCATCGGTTAATTTTGTACTACGATAGTTTTTGCAATTAACTAAACGAAAAAATACGGGCGACTGCATTGTTATTAACGTCGTCAGGGTCCAAACTTCGACGTTCACGTTATTCTTTCAAACTTGTAGTTAGAGACGCGTCGCGGGAGCGGACGAAGTTCCGGAGTTTGTGCTCGGTAGACCCCTTTTGAAGAGAGGGGAGTTAAATAAACCTGGGAAAAGACGACGGCGTTTCTTTTTTTCTTTTTTCTTTTTCCTTTTTTTTTTTCTCTTCCGCGCGGTAATCGTCGACGTTGACCATCGAGCTTCCAGCTTTCCGCACCCTCACTCGCTATTCCGAGGTCATCCCCCGACGTACTTCCCGGCTCGTAGATCGCGCCGTCCTTTATCGGATAAAACTCAAGGAAGAAGCACGACCGGCGGAAGCCATCGAGCGGCCTGCTGCTCGCCGAAGAAAATGAGATAGCTTAATAAGGCGGCGCGCGTCCTCCGGTGTAATTACGCGCCCCAAGTTCCTCGCTATTTTCGCGCTGCGAGTAATTAGAATACCGATAGCTTTAGCAAGAGCGAGAGCTCGCGCCACCGTCTCAATGCGACGCTTAAGGTCCCCATTTATTTCCGGCAGAGATGTCACACAGGATTCGTGCCGCGCGTTCTCACCCGGAATTCCAGCCAGATAAACGTTGCAGACTCGGATTCGCTGGTAATCGACACCGACGTCGACAGTGTCACGTCGAAACATTAAATGCCGAGTATTATTTGTTCTGATCCGATTACAAGACATGCCGAGTTGCTGTAGACATCTGAACGATATGATGACAAAGAGACCTCACGATGTTGATAATTACACAAAGCGCTAAGAGAGATCAACACAGAAGCAAAATGCCATATGATATGCATATCAATATGCATATCAATATACATACAAAAATTTTATTTTTATGGTGTGATGCATTTCTTTTATATTTAGGAATAAATTGATATATAAGTACATTGACAAACATTTCTGATTAAGAATAAACACAAACCAGGAAGTTCTAATCATATCAATGAGAATTCTGCAGGTCATTTCAGTTATAGAATTATAATAAATTCAACTACAAAATTCTCATTTGCCCCTTTTTCAGAATTTCAATGAATGCAACTAGCCCCTTTTTTCAGATACATCAGTTAGAAATTGAATAATAAAGTAAAAATTACATTCATTATCATTTATTCAACTTGTTACAAAAATATTTGCACAATTTTGACAGATAACATGCATAGAAACGACGAATTTGCTAAAATATTTAAAAATTTAGCTAGATATAGACCTAAAAATAATTTTAGCCCATCAAAATTATTATGTAGGACGCTCAAACTGGTGGCCAGAATGTCAAAACTATTTGCAGCAGACCATCAAAATAATCACGTAGGATTTTCAACCATGATTAGTTACAAAAAGTTTTAACATTTTAGCACTCAATTTGAACAACCTACATATAATAAAATTATTTGAATGCTCCAACAAAATTATTTTCAAATCTGTATCTAGCTAAGTTTTTAGATGCTTTAACAAAATCTTTCTTTTCGTGCAGATCTGAAAGTAATTTTATTAGGTCATTAAAATAATTATAAATCTTAAGCATGATAAGCAATGCTGCAAACAGTTTTAACATTCTGGCCATCAGTTTGAGCGTTCTACATAATAATTTTGATGGTTTGGCTAAAATTATTTTCAGGTCTCTATATCTAGCTAAATTTTTAAATATTTTAGCAAAATCGTTCCTTCCCGCATGTAAATCTCTTTGAATTCGTGTCTTAAATCTGAATTTAAGTTATAATTTCGGCAAAGTTATAATTTCTAAACGTCAAAATTGAAAATTTTATTTTACATTACCAATTTATAAACAGCCAGTACATTTAATACCTTCAAAGTAATACTGCTAAAGCGATTATATGCTCGCCGGGTCGACCTGTTCCGAGTTACACGTCTCGAAGGTAAGGCACCAGGATCGCTCGGATGAATAAATAAAGCCTCGATGCTCTCTCCCTCAGTAATTTATTGGCGTGCTATCGAGCGTTCGATCTGAGACGTAGCCGTGGAGGCAAAATGGAAGATGCTGTATTGGGTCGTATTGAGAACGGTAATTTAAATGGCATCGGCAGCGAACGATGGAAATATTTTCGGCTGGAATATCAAGTTGCGGAGCTGAATGATAAAACGCGCAAAAATTGCGTTAAGCGCATTAACGAAGCGTGGATGCGTTAATGTAGTTAAAAAAGAAAATCGGATGATTTTAATTTGCGATTTGCCAGAGCAAACGAATCGAAACATAACAGCGGCGGCTGTTATTAATTGTGAAATCAATGGAGCCGCGATTTTTCTAATTTATTATTAGTGGATTTAACTTCATCAAATTTATAGCGAGTTTCCAACTGCACTCCCGATTTTACGTGTTTTACGATGGGAGATTTATGCTCGCTTCTGTCGGAGGCCGAACTCGTGCTCATTTAAGTATCGGTGATCAATCGTTTCATATCGTGAAAATTTTCGACGCAAAATTAAGCATATATTCGACGGTAGAGAAGAGAGAAAGGGGAAGAGAGAAAGCAAGAGGAACCGAGAGGAAAACACGTTGGATCTCGTTCGGCTCGGTTATGGCTTGATATATCGTCCAGTTACACGCACTCGGTGGACTTGCCGGGCTTAATGTGATTTACAGGAGGGACAGAAGTTTCGAGCGATGGACCGTATGTTTCGAAAGCCCGGGAAATTATTGGATACGTGACAACTCGGGTTACTTTGAGCACGTCCAGAAGCGAAATTGACATCAGCGAGGACGGGCAAGGATAAAGTCGTAAAACGATATGACTCGTTACCATCGTGTCTCTCCACTCCCGCGTGTCGAGTAACAACTTACAAGCAATAAACCCCTTGATCAATAAAATACTACCGCAAATACTTTCCTGCATGTCTGTTGTCACGTATTTCTATACAGTGAGTGCAAAAAGTACAAGAGAGATATCTGTTTTAAAAATCTTATTTTTACTTAGAAAGTAAATATTAACTTGTGTCCCATAGAATAATGTTATGTTATAATATAAAGAAAACCTCGCGAAAATCAAAGCTAAAATTTTCGGTTATACGAAAACATTTTGCGCATCCAAAAATAATACAACTCTTTATTTTTTCTTGTTATATTGAAATAGATATTTTGATTATTACATATTTTTGATTTAAAACAATTTTGTGAGAAATATACAATCTATTTTACTCTTTGTTAAAGAAATTGCTAAGAAATTGCTAAATAATCTTCGCTAAAAAATAAGATTTTTAAAAAAACATCTTCCCTATGTGCTTCTTGTATTTCACGTTATTTTTTCAAATACGAATCCTTTACATATAAATTACACGAGAGAGGGAACTTAATTGGATTAATTTTGATTATTGCGACACATCACATGTGCGACACTATATATATTTCTGCATAAATAAATTAATAATAATACAAATTAATATAGATTAATGTGTGGATTAATGCGTATATATAATGTGTACATGGATTTTGTATAAATTTCCTGTTTTTCAAGAGATCTATTGCCTGAAAATGGAACTCAATATTATCAGGATCAAAAGGTCGAACATCCTGCTCCTTCCTTGTTGACGCGATCATCCATAGAACATCCTTTTCGCTCTCTCGCGTTTCCCTTGGAGAGCTTTCGATGTACCACGCGAAATTACGTTCCTTATGGTACGTCGAGTGTTAGAAATTTGCCAGTGACACTGCTCGCTTATCGCCGTGAAATTACGTAGCGCCATTTTCTACAAAAAGTATAATAAAACAAACTCACGGCATGCAGATGTATTGCAAAACAAAGATTAAAGAGAGACCAGCTGTTACGCATATTTACATTTTTCGGAGATTTGTTTTCAGGGATTAAAATAAACTGATGTTACAACAATCTTCTAGATATTTTCTTTTTTAAAACCCGTCAGAAATCTAATTTAAAACGTGGGCTGTGTGACATTCCATATAGTCATCTGTTTTCATCGTTGTTTATAATCGCGAGTATTTTCTCGTGAGAATTAAGCCAGGCATGAATCGCGATTTTGCTCGTTGTAAATAATACAAACGTTTGTTATCCACAAATCTGAAATATGCAGGCAAACTTTACTAATTCGAATGCGTGCCGTGAATAAAGATTAATGTATTCGCATCACACGCAAGAGAGTATATGAATAAATATTAGCTGGGGGTGGGAGGAGGGGAGGGGATAAATGAAAATCGAACGGTCGAATTTAAAAACCTTCCCCAGTAAGAGAAAATCGCGTTTGTTGACCTGCTAAAAAAGCTTCGTTATTCTCGACTTCATCAAATAGCAACGTTCGCATCCTCAAGAGCTTTCAAGAAGAAATCTGAAAGTTTAGGGGATCTTCCTCGAATAGAAGTTCGGCATTGGTTCGGTATTGTTACCAAAATTGATCAGGATTTGTCGTCGATGTTAACGAGAACTTTATGTAAATGCCGCGCCTTCCGTTTGCAGATGAAACTGCAAGATCTCTCGGTAAATCGCAGAATTATCTTTAAAATTTTCAAGAGATAATGATTCCCATTAACTACTTTCTGCGGCCGCTTCGAAAACAACGTTATAATGGAGAATACTAGTAATTTAATTTTACTATATTTTTATTATCAAATAAACGGTTAACAATAAAATTGACACGAAGATAATACCGTGAAACTTTTTAGTTCAGTTAAAAACTAGAGAATGTTCTGGACAGCACTTCAGTTATTTTATCCAAATTTAAACTTCTGTACTACACATCTCCGCCTGCTATATCTCATTAATCTCCAGTATTCTCTTGTTAACCAGCCTCAAATTAAATTCGCGCCGAAAAGAGGTATTGTCAAAAGCGCATGGTACTACTATTTTCACAAACAACTTTCTCAACTCTCTTGCCGCTCGTATTCAATTTAACACATAGATATCCTAAATAATTTTTACAATTTTTTTTCCGACAGAAAAATTTCCGTCGATAAATGCCGAGAAATATTGGAATGCACAAATTACATCGCAACTCATGAAGAAATGCGAAAGTGATAAGGCGTGGTTATATGTCGGCGACAAGCATGAAGGATGAGGGAAGAAACGAGAGAAACAGAGAGATCCCTCAGAGGGTGAGAAAGTGTGCTCAACACGTGTTTTTCTTATCGCATTCATTTCGAACCACGGAATACAGTCGTTCTAATGCCGGCGTGACGTTCATCGCTACTACACGCTCGTACTTTACTGCGTTGCCGAGCGTCTCAGAAGTCGAAAAGGCGCAAGGACATTGATTTATTTCGTTCTTCAATAATTCTCTTTTATTTTCCTCGTCGCTCTCGAGCGACTCTGGCTACCTTTTGATCTATCGCTCTCGACATATCGACGACGATTCATTTTTATTTACGATCCAACGCCGACGACCGATGATATTCATCGCCTTTTCTATCGCTCTCTTCCTCCCAACATTCTCTTGTCCTTCTCTTGATCCATCCAGCTGTTCGCAATTTTATTCCTCCTCGTCGAAATCATTGCCGGCACCTCCCGTTGATGGTCGGTGTATGCCGAATAGCCGAGCCCTTGATAAAGAACTCTCCAGCAAGGCTATTTGATGAGTTTAACAAAGGGAGGCTGCAGGAATTCGCGTGTGACAACGGCGGCATCGCGTTGATTTCGCGATTAAAATTTTATCACATTCAGTTGACTTTATGTTGACTTATGTTATATTCGGGAGTTGCAACGCGAGTTTGTTTTGACGGTACACAAAAAATGTTTGTGCACTGAAAATTAAAGCGATGAAAGGTAAAATTTTCCTGTAAAAAAAAAATGATAATAAAAAGTAGACAGAGACGTAACAGCAAACGATGGCGTGAAATAATATAATAAGGTTTTATAGGGAGATTCAGGAAAATTTTATATTCGCAATAAAGAGGAAAAGTTAGGAGAGTCGTCAAACGTCGTCGTCCCTAAACACTCGCAATGTGTACAATGAGAGTTATACATATTGAAAAGATATCGCGGATTGATCTCTGTGCTTCAAAATGTCAGATATCCTTCGTTCATCTCGAGACTCGGCGGTGAAACGCGATAAAGGAAACACGTATTGAGCACGCTTTCTCACTTCTCGCAGCCACTCGTTTCGAGCCTTCATCATTATCTCTATCTTCTCTCTCGATATATAAGCTCACGCCCGTTCATATCGCTTTTTCACACCCTGCTCGCTTCCTCAATCTCATATCTCAAACTCGTTCGACTTCCTCTTTCTAAGAATTTTCGACAGCGCCGAAAAGTCACGAAGAAAAACGATAATTGAAAATATCGCTCTTAAAAATTGGATACTTCCGTAAAAACAAATTTTGTTTTCAATACAAAAATTTGATAGAAAAATAATTATTTTAAGTCTTGCTATCTTAATACCTACATGTATATTAACAAAAAACAAAAAATGGTTAATATATTCTATAATATAAAATAGACTAATAATCCATAAAATAGGTTAATAAGGATAATTTTCCAGGAATCACACATACACACATATATTTATTCATTTACATATACACTCCTTAAAATTTTTAGAATTAATTGTCGCTTTGAAGAGTGAAATCTCACTCTTAAAGTTTAAAAATTGAACCACTCTTTTTCAAAACTGGCTTAATTTTGCACTCTTTAGAGTAAGATTTCATTTCAAAGAATTTAAAGCATTAGTTTAATATGAAGATAAAAAAATCTATGTAAAAAAAAGGCTAATAATGCCCGTTTAAACGTAATAACAATATCCGATTAATTAGAATAGGTTAATGAATAAAAAAAAGATTGTTGAAGTGGCAAATATTTACATCTAACAATCTTAAATTTCGAGATTATTACGTATTTCTAATTATCTAACTTGATTAATTTTTCTATTATGCAACTGAATAATAATTGGCTGAATAGGAGGGATACAAAGAATATGTATAATATAAATTTTTTTAACAAGACCGATTTGACAATGCGAAAAAATTCATATTATTAAACCCAAAATTAAATATTTTTCTTTTTTACTTTTTTAATTAAAAATGATTATATTTTTTAATAAAAAAAAATCAGAAAAGTGTTTTTAATTGAAATTGCCTTTTCATTTAGCCTTTATATATACGTATAAAAGCTGCGATACTCCATAAAATATATGCTAATTAATAATTTCTTAATTTATTATCCGTTTACATATATTTTTATTTAATTATTTAATTATTTCTGAAAGAAAAAGCTTTTACAACACACACAAAGTCATAAATATCACTTTAATTTCTATACGCAATATCATAGATATAAGGATTAATTTTCAAACAAAGATTATATTAAAATAAATAAAAGAATCGTTATTTTACGTCTTTCTAGTACTGTCTGAGGCATTTTGCCTGTTGTCGTTTTTTTCGTCTCGTAAGCCGAGCAGTGCCGAGCTTTGATGAGCCACTATTAACGAGACTCTCTATACGTCGGATAATCCTGAATCGGTAACGACCGCCGGGAATTGGGTCAAAAGCCTGGTCAAGCGATCATTCGGCAATCGAACGGCAAATAACTATTCCCACTTGCATTCGTGCAACGCCGATTTTGTAATGATTCCGCGCACGGAAATGCAATCCACCGCACGCGCTTCTACGCGTGAAATCGATCTTTATTTTCGCGTGTGGAGCACAGAGAAACAAAAGTTATGGTTGTGTTAATCGCACGGTCAACGCAACGCACATTCTGCTTCATCGATTTTATGATAACAGAGGATTGTACTAGAGCCGATTAACAAAAAAAAAAAAAAAAAAAAAAAAAACAACAGCTTACGCTTTCAAAAATTTGTTTGCATTCCAATAGGCACTTCGAGATACATAGATATGTACGTTAACAGTACAACGGCTGTCAACGGTAGCGGAAGTAAGGCAAATTTTACTTATTATCTTAGGCGACTCGCGAATAACGAAGCGACAGTGTTCACAGAACACTGGAGAACGGGTTAATCGATTGAAATTTTGCATAATCTGACCCGTCATGACGTAGATGGTTTCAGGGCATTCACCGACCCGATATAGTCGAAGTTGCTTGTATTATAATCTCAAGGGACATAGCGAAGAAGCTAACATGAAGATATCGAATTTCTGGTTTGCACGCTGTTTTCCTCAATAAATATTAATTGAAACTCTCACATAATCTCACAATATAAATAACCTTTTCATAAACATACACACATATTTGTGTTAGATTAATATTAAGTTTAGAACAGAATCGCTTATATGAATACAGCAACCAAAAGAAGCACCAATTATGGTCAAAGTCAGATGCTAGAATAATATTTCTATATGTATTTAAAACACATTTTATTTTCAGATTGCGCGTTAATTTTTTTTCGAACTTGCAACACAATCAAACTAAAATAATAACTTCACAAATGTGAACATATCTAATCATTAATTTAATGTTATTACCATCTTAAACTTGTAAAAAATTTTACTGCAAAAAACATTATCTTAATAAAAATATTTATGCTAATTTGTAATATAAAGATTAAAAATAAAAAAAGGATAATTTTCCAAGAATCGCACATACATACTATATATTTATTTATTTACATATACACTCCCTAAAATTTTTAGAGTGAATTGTCACTTTGAAGAGTGAAATCTCACTCTTAAAGTTTACAAATTGAATCACTCTTTTTCAAAACTGGCTCAATTTTCACTCTTTAGAGTGAGATTCCATTTCAAAGAATTTAAAGCATTAGTTTAATATGAAGATAAAAAAATCTATGTAAAAAAAAGGCTAATCTTCCAGAAATTAAACATCAACGTATTCAATTAGATCTTATAACGTTAAGTTAAATAAAGTTATATATTTTATAATAGTCGTTATGTTGAAAGCATTTCATCTAAGGAAAATAATCGCTTCGTCCACATCTATACTGCTTATCAACTCTTTTTCTGCGGAAGTCGTTGTGTCACGTTTACAGAAGAACTATCAATCGTTGAGCAATAATTCAGCCGATGGTAATCGCTTCAATTTTCTATGTCATGTGTCGATTGCAAATGTGAACACCGTCCTCGAACGAGCGATACCATTTTTCTTACATGTGAGATTGCTGCGCGTGGCTCTTAACAAACGTCAAGTCATTGTTATCGGACGTTCGGAATGAGGGGGACGGTTTTCCGGCGCGAGAAAGAAATGGCAGAAGCAAAATCGATGGGTCGAGGCAACGCTGATTGATCTTGGACTATTCTCAACGGGGTTTATAAACGAAGCGCATTAAGGCAGACTAACCGCCGCTATTTAGTACTAAAGGTAAACTCAAGCGCTAAGTAATTAATTTTTAAACGGACCTTACATAAGTTCTTCCCTGGAAAATTTTCTGAAAAAAGCATTCCAGTACAGATTAATAATGGATTGCATATTCGAGCTTCAAAAGAAGCATATAAATTAATAAGAAACGTTAAACGAGTGCGAGATTGACGTAAAACCATTATGTGGTTTATATATCTACATATTTATGTATATATCATCGAAATGAAAGATTCCTGATGGAAATTTCTCGTAGAAATATTTTTATCTCTGAACATGATAAAAGCAATAAAATTATATGCTTATAAAAAAAAATTCACTAAACTTGCTTCTTATCGCATGTCTGGAACGGTTGTAATACTAAATTCGAGTTTTCATATCACATATTAAACGGGCCATGATAAATGGGATACCGAGCAACCGAATTAATCCTCCGCATTAAAAATTTGTGAGGCAACTTGTATAAAAAGCATTACAAAATGTACAGTGTGAAAGGGATAAAATTCGCGACGGTCGGTGTAACGGAACGCAGATAGCTCAATGCGCATTTAATTAGCGGTGAATTTTTCTCTGCGTTCCTCTAACGAGCGCACCGCGACGTTGTACCGCGGTATCGTAATTGAAAACGGAAGAGAAATACGAGTTAACGTCGCGTCTAAGAGTGGAAGCAAAAAGAAATCTGCTATACGTCTGCTCATCGAGAACGGTCGCATATATCCGGTTTTCGTTAACCGTTTGCGACTCGATTTGCTCGGATGCATGTCACTCGACGTACCGCGTAAATATCGCCGGGAAATCGTATTTACCCGCTCAGTAACGTATGTACGTGGTACACACAAACGGAGGAAACATTGCGAATTTCCGCTATTCATTAGCAACGTTCATCTTTATCTTCCACTAACGTATTATCATAGCTAATAAATATTTCAATTTCATCAAGCCATACATTCGCTCCTCCATTAATTTATACTCATATTATGAATAGAATTCAACGATAATATGATTGTAATCTTTAATTCGTAATTATGTTTTAATTTCATTTCTCATGTGTTATTAATACATATATACATGTAATATTCTTCAATTTACCGCAAATTGGAGTAAGAGACCAAAAGATAAAATAGAACGGAGATTTAATTGAATGTGATTTTCATGAATGTCACTTAAAGCAATTACAGAACAGGGCTCCTTCATGTCCTTTTCCAAGAAAATACGTGTCTCGAATAGACAAAATCCGAATGACTATTTTTACAATTATACAATATGATTTGCCTTTGCTCCTCTGCCTTCACCTATTTCATTATCGTTCACGGTGTCACGTCTAAATTGAATAGAGCATAAATTACACTTGTCGCATTCATGCCGGCAATTATTCAACGCGCTACTGCAAAATCTCGCAACGAGACGTATGTTCCACGCTCTGTTAAAGGACAGAATCGTTCCCTTTGCAGAGCGCAACCCGGTTCCAAGCACCGCGTTCTTGCATTTCTCATGTCTCCGAGAATCCGATAAAAACCAACCTGGTTGCTCCAGCACGGAGTCCGTCCTGGGTCATCCAAAGAGAAAGAGAGAGAGAGCTCTTCCGGGCGGATCGAAACGCAGCTGCAGCTTCTATGGTACGGGACACCACCGCCGCGCCGCCCTTCTTCTCTTTGGGGTGGTTCGCAGCTCGATAGAAGCGAAACAACTCCTTCGGCACTGCACACCGCCAATGTAATACGCGACGAGAGCGGGACGCCTCGTGTACCGGCGATTACCGAACGTGCGATCCATACAACACTCTCCACGGAGGCGTCGCGACGCTCACTGCGGAGACTCCGTCGCGTACCCGCCCTTATAGCATCGTGTTGCGCTCACACTGCGCCCCCTGTGCCCCCTAACCACCCTTCCACCTTCCTAGTCCGCCGCACCACCGCCGCTACTCTCTCTCTCTCTCTCTCTCTCTCTTCACGTTCCCCTCTCCAACGCCTCGCACAACCCCCAACCCTCTCACGGCCCCCACCTTACGGGGGATAACGCGAGTGCTCGTTCGAGGGACCAACCGATGCATTCTTCGGAGATGCTTCGTCGCTTGACGCTGCGAGCTCCAGGTAAGAGCGAGGGAATGGATTTCTTCGTGCTCCTTCGGTTACTCAATCCTTTGTTTGCAATTGCATTAAAGCGGAAAAATACGCTTCGCCGTATACTATGCCCGCGACGTGCCACTTTATTGTTGTCTCATCGGTGCAGACGATACGTCTCAAGGATACGCGTATCAAAGATTTGACTTCGGTTACTGATCTTTTTGCGTAACTTTCGACGCTGGTAAAAACAGACAAGTAAAACCATTGTAAAAAGTTAATGCAACGAAATGTTCCGTAGCAAAATACTCGAGAGACACGTGAGATTATTTTTTTAATTATTTTATTTACTAGACACCCGACACTAAATAATAACATTAACGTGGCAGTACTTATATATACATTCACGCTTCGTCCTCGTAAATGACCAAGTCGTTCGTTATAAAGCCCTTCCGGAGGTATTGCAACGCAGTACACGTCAGCCACGTGCCTTAGAAATGGCCGAGATATTTGTGTGAATTTTTTTTTCAACATTTTTTTATATAGGATCAATTAAAAAGCGTGCAACGCATTTTCTGTTGAGGCAATTAAATTAAAAGTCCTGCGTCTAAACAGAAGCAATTTCTTTTACAGCACGCTCAGGCGGACTCGCGTATCAGTCTACGAAACATTGCAGCTGCTGAAGGGATAAAAGTGTCCCTATCTCGAGAGTTTTGGTACTAACAAAGTTATTTACCGCGTCAGGCGCAAATGCCAATTTAAGAGGTAACCGTTATAATGACGCTAAAGTCAAACCGGCGAGCTGATAAGATTTAACTTGTTGAGCGCAGCGACAGACATTGGGCGTACCTCGCTAGCGAGAAAATACATCTCCGTACAACGAGAAACTTTAACTCTGAAAATGGTTCGGAACATTTCTAGAGATGTCAGCGAGTTAATTCCGACATTTACATTTACGTCACCGTATAAAATTGATCGATAAAACGCTGATTTTCCGACAGTGAGAAGTTTGGTAAGGAGATCTTTTTTGTGCGCGAATACATTTTTGTTCTCTCGAATTAAGAGAAAATTGTGAAATCGAGCGTAATGATAATTGAATTATTTAAATTTATTATCACAAAATTCCACTCTCAAGAACTGATATTTTTTACAATAGCTCCCTGATTTATAAAATTTTAAATGTAACAGGTAACAATTATATCAGTGCACAATAATAAAAAATTAAATCAGATATCGATAAACAGCAGAAGTAAAATTTTATTAGTTAAGTTTTTATTATTTTATATCTATTTTAAGCTTTCTATTATTATATTTATTTTGAAACTTTTCTATTTCTCATAAAAAATTTCAATAATATTTATTATCCAGAAAATATTAATATAGCGTGTAAATTAATTTATAGATTTACACATTTTGTTTCTTTTTTAAGAAAAATGAACCTGAAAATAAAGTCTTCTTTTTGATACTGTCATGTCTTTTATATTTCTTTAAACTTTAGCATATCTTATATTTCTGTGACGAATGAACAACGTATGATGACATTATAAGACTGACGTTACATTCAACTTTCTTTTACGACAAGACATATACTTGTACGACACGTGCTGTCGCTCTAGAAAATTGCGATCCTGAGTAAGGTCGACACGCATCACATTCAGTAGGATGCTCATAAAAAATCCTTATCTACTTAATACCTGAGAGATGAAGATATGTATCGCGATTTAATGTTAAAGGTAATACAAAATATCCTTTGTGATAATGTATCATTTAGTCTTATCAAATATGTTAGAATTATATATATTCGCTAAAAAGAAATTGCTTACAACTTACCTTAAAAGCAGAATTCTGTCGCTAATTTACGCTTTTTGAGACACTGTATCTATCATTCTGACACAAACCGTATTTCAGATCGTTAGTCTTCCAGTATCATTAATTTAGCTATCGTAGGGACACACGTATCATGGTATCCAGACTCATCGGAGAAGAAAAAAAAGAGTCGGAGCTCAAAGAAGCGTTTCTTTCGAGGGTTAAACTTCTTCGTTCGTGACATGACCCTAACTATCTCTGTCAAGTGACCAATTGGTTATCCAGTTACGCTTTACTTGAACATCATTTTTATGCTTTTTTTTTTATTGATGACCTATGAAATGTTCACAATAAGATTCTTAATCCCTTGGGAATAATCACTTGGAATATTTTTGTATCTCAGCGACGAAAACATTTAACTTTGTTGTAAAATATTGTATTATTTATATGGATCGTTTAACCTCTGTTTAACAATTATTTTGAATGGATCGTATAGATCATATTTCCCTTTTTTTTTAAATAATTGTTCTTTACCTTTATATATATGCAGTTCTATCAAAAACCCGCAATAAAATAACGTTCTGTTTATTAATCTATATATATTTTTTTTAGAAATACTGTCATAATAAATTACTTAACGTGCTGATTCTATTTATTGTTTGTCCTATTTTTATTTTTATTTTTCAGAAAATGTGATTAAGTCTATATCTATAGTATTTTCAAATAGTATTAATAAATAAAAAAATAAAAAAAAAATAAATAAAAAAATAACTTACAATATACAATATATTTTTAATAATTTTAATTGAGGTATCAAAACAGTTCAGGTAATTATTTAATAAAAAGATCAGATGATTATTTTCGGATTAAGAAAGAAGATTTAACTATTATTAAAGATTATATTATATTATATAATAATTAGCACGTAATGTACTTAGCGTTAAAAAAATATTTAAAAAATTACAAAAAGATTAAAAAAATATATGCTTAAATGCAATCAATTAATCAGAAAATTCTTCCTAATTTAATATCCTAATTTGATGAAATAAAACTTTTCAAAACGATACAAAAACTTCACTTAATAATCACTCAAATACTTTGTCCAATAGATTATATAATTATTTTCGTAAATTTAAAAAAGATATTACTTTTTAGGTACATAAAGTGATTTGTGTACCAAGAAATAAATCCCAGAGTATGATTTTCGCCTCATTGGTTAAAGAAAAAGAACGTGTGGATTATGCCCTTAAAAAGCTGTCTTTTCAATAGTCCATGAGACAGTCTTTCAGTTTCCGGCTGAAAGGATATCTAATACTCGAGTCTAGTGACCCTGTGTGACCATTCTTAAGGACGCTGGACGAAATTCAACAAGACCAATGTAAAATATTTCGTTTATTCGATAACAATTTCGCCTCTTCCGGCGTGGAAGCACGATTGCGAAGTTTATTGTACAAAAATTATTAAGTTCTGTTGTACACACCTAATATAGGTGCTGATAACTATTTACAGCTTTTTCAAATATTACTAGAAAATTCTTAGGAAACATAATATAATAGTATTTTTGATCAATAATCTCGATTTCGCTTCAACATTCATATTCGACGCGCCATTCATACAGCGCGAAGTTACGTTTAAGGCACTTGTATTATCAAAATATACAGACGGACGTAAATCGTCACACAGTAATTAAACTACAGTAATAACGATTCGAGTGTATTCGCGCGAAATACAAGCCGGAAGTTACGTGAATCCCCGATCAATGAAAAAAGAATCGACAGTTTCGCGAAGAAGTTACAAATCAATCGCGAATTTATGCTTTCTTCGAAGCAGTTCTTTCTTCATTTCTGCGTTTTCATTCTTTTTAGCTCCTTTATATCGTGGAATAGTCCTCAAGCAGAGTCTCGCCAAAATGCGTTACGACGTAATCGTGATAATACATCATTATACAAAGTGGTTGCCCGATGATGAGACTTGCCCATACGACGATGTTACCCCATCTGGCGCCGCAGTATCGTTCCGCCATCTTGCTCAACACCGACAGTGGTATCTAGAATGAACAATTAGCGTTGCACGACCGGAATTTCCGTACTTAGGAACGGACAGGGTAGATCTTGTACGTGCATACAAGATGTAGTGCATCACGTAATTTCATGTAAAGCATAGCAAATGATGTTGCAACGTCTGATATCCCGGAATATGAAATCTGCATGACAATTAAAGACATATTAACCGACGTCTATTAAGAGAGTAATTTAACCCCAGCTACTTTATATAATATTCTTTATACATATTCTTTCTCTGATTACGTTTAATTTACTTGGAATTACAGCTTGACTGAATCCTTTATCTTATTTTCCAGGATCCAATAGCAATCTTCAGCAATCCAGAATATTATTGTTTAAAGCCGTAGAGAGTCTTTGAGGAATCAACAAGAATGTCTTGACAATAGAGTCAACATTTGCACAATTAATAAGAGGCGCAAAGCAAAAGCAAGGAGTTCTTACCTGTCCCATCATACCCATAAACGCCCATATCTTGAACGTCCTTAAGGGTACACTGACGAGATACTCGTGAAAGAAAGCGCTAATAAAGAAGACAGTCAATGACGCCGTGGTTTTACCATAACCCATTTCTACTATCGGAATATAGAGATGTCTGTAACATAAATGTATCATCAACAAAATACAATATGTTCGAATTATAAGTGGAAATTAGACTGATAAGAGTAAATCAATTAAGGTCCTGTTTTCATTTGTTAGTTAATATACGTTAGAGTTAACTCGATGGTAAGGTTAAAATCACATTTTTTCTATTTATAGTTAATCACTGATGGTTTTGTAGTAAATAACTTTTAAAGTTACGAAACCATTAATTTTGTGATTAATCATAGCTAAAAAAACACAATTTTTACATTATCATCAAGTTAAGTGAATTTAAGTCTTAAACGAAACGTTAATAAAATTATTAAGCTTAAATCACAATCAGATAATGAAGCGAAACTTAACAGAAAATTATCCTATTTTCGGTTAAAAAGTATCTTGGTACTTAATAATATTCATGCAGCTTTGTAAATAAATTTTTCAGTTCTTTATAAACTGCACGTCGTTACGGTTTGTCAAACTTGAAATGTATTCATAAACTAAAGTTGGAAATAACATCACAAATTTACATTAATCGTTAATTCAATAGTAACAAAAATATCTTAATATATTGGAATGTAATATAATCAAATTTTCATTTGTGGATTTTGTTTAAAAATAAAATGCAAAAAGTATTTTTATATTAGAAGCATATGAATTCTTTTCTTTGTTCCTGTCTTACGATATTTTTATATTGATTACGTAGTTCTGGCAAAATTGTACATTCAATAATAGAAAACGATCTAAAAATGTTCAATCGATTAAAGATCCTGATTCTAATCGTAACGAACTCAGAAAAAGTATATTTAGAGCACGTTTCGTTTATTATTCCGATAATACAATACTATTATCACAAAGGAACGCATTTCTATGGTATCCGCGCTCTCAGACGGTAGTTGTGTTACAGAATGCAAAAGTCGTTAGGCCGATAAGGCAAACAAAAAGTACGACGGCGCGAAGTCGCTCCAAAAAATTAAAGCAATATTCGGGAAAGTTTCGCAACATTTCGGTTTGGCAACACTCTACCATTATCGTTTTCGTTTGTATGGCCGAACAAGTAGAATCGGGGCAACTCGGGAAAGAGTCGTTAGCCGCTTGGCTATCAGCGAAGCTGCATCGAAAAGAGAGCAAAAATGCAGAAGAGCGTACTGAAAGAGAGAGAACGGGGAAAAAAAATGAGAAGAAAGCAGCAGGAAGCAGAGAACATTCAAAGGTGGTACGACGACAGTTCTAAGGATTTCGGGCCGCATCTTCAGAACTCTTGCTGCCGCCAGATCCTTCTTCCGCATTGAATCGTGCTTTCTTCAACCGAAGCGAACGTCTCGTTCGCGCAAGACGTTCAGGAATATCTCTAGTTATGTAGGTATTATAAGCGTCGCGGGGAATAAACAGCCTTAAGTGCGCATCACGATGCGTATCGGCTTTTCCCATTACAAACCTGAAAGGGCGTCGGCAGTGGTCTCAACGGTCTCGTCAACAACGACACACCTCTGTACCTCTCGCTCTGGGGGAGCATTTCCATTTTCACCTCCCGACCACCCCGCACATTGCCGCGTATACTGTAGCTGCGTGCCAGTCGCAGCTTGCAAATGCAACTGCGTATCTCAGTCGTGGCGAAAAAAAGAAACGGGGCGAGCGACGTAAGCGGGCAGATGCGTCGCCGAGGCAAAAAGGAAACGCGAGCAGCGCCTGGGTTTGAAATTCATGTCGCGAAAACTCGCACGGCGTCTCTTTAGCGATCCCTATTTTTCTCCATTTTTATGTCATTTAAAAAGAGAGCATGGCCAGTCATTCTCACGGTACGTGTCGCGTTTTATAAGGGTATGCTATAAGACAATCCCGCTCTTGTTATGCAGTGGTGGCTACTATTCCACATTACGTCATGTCTGTCGGAACTAACTTGAACAACGCGATTCTCTTTAGCATGATCAAATTAAGTTTCTTCACAACAGAAATATTATTCGAGCTTAATACTATAAGATATCAAAGAAAAACGTGGAGCCCTTGTAAGAATCCTGGGATATTCAAAGTATCCCGTCACGACATTTCTAATATTCCACAGGAAAAGCAGTAGATTGACTCTTTACACGACATTCATGGTAAACCTTGCGCAGCTTGTACGTGGCAATTCCGACGATTCCCTTTTCTCTCGGTCACATAATAAGAACTTCGTACGGCCACTTTTACAGGGATTTAAACTTTCTTTTGGGCTACTTTCGAAGTACAAAGAACCGGCGCGTTCTTGAAAGGAGGTCGTCACTATGGGCTCGAGTTGTTAGGTGCACGTGCGATGGGTAACCGTAAAAGATGGAAGGCCCGCCGGAAAAGTCTTTCGGAAGTTCGCTGATTGTATTGAGCGGGGGATGTATAATCTAATGTGGCGGCGACAGCCGAGATGTATAGGTTGAGGGAGACATTTTAGGCGGAATAAAAGGTTTTCGTAAGGAAGCCCATTCTTATAAAACGAAAAACTGTCTCTCATGTAATGTCTCACATAATGTCCTCATACATGTATATAGCTATGCGAAAATTTGTACGTAAAAACTCGAGCTATTCTTATAATGTCGACAAACTAATTAGGTTAAATGAAATTTTTGCAACTTTACACAAAGAAAATTGAGTGCACAAAAGTGTTAGAGACCGACATTTTTCCTCATCTACTTGATGTTTGTATGTAATAGGTAAGGCGTGTCGAAATTACTGAGACGATGCACGAATGTTACGTTGAAATGACGGTCATAGCTGTGAAATAACCTCAGCGAGACGCGTATTGCATTATTATATAATCATGTTATCTCTACAGCCAAGTCAAAGGTGCAAAGTAAAGCGCCGGAAGAGTTTTTCCTTCTACAGCGTGGAAGGTAGGTACGCGAGAAGCTGAGTGTTACGGAACGAAGAGATGGCAAAGGGTAAATAGCATAAGGGAGTGGTATATAAGAGAAAGAGAGAGAAAGAGAGGGGAAGAGAGAGAAAGAGATAAAAATGGTTGAAGAAGTAAAGAGATGAGGCCGTCACTACAAGTCGGACCTTTGATCGACTTTCCTCTGTTCAATCTAACCGAGGTTAAACTTCGTTAATAAGTATGCTCCTCTTTAAGAAGATTCAATTACATTTTTCGCCAATAACGATAATGTGATCTAACGTTCAGTCTATGTAAAAGAAGAGAAGTTTCTATGCATCGAAAACATCTGGCTGCATGCATTTTATGCACATATATTCATTAATTACATTCAACTTTGTTTAATAAACGACTATCTATATATTATCATTTTTCATATTTTTTCTTAACAGACTTTCTAATAACACATATTAGTTTATCATATATAATTCGATCATAGCTGTCATTTTATCATGTTCCTTTTTACAATTAATAAGCTTTTTAATAATAAATCCAGTTACTGCAATAATTTACTCAGTCATCAATATATGTTAAAGGTATAACGATAATCTCTCTTACGTTATCATTTCTAAAAATGGCAATATTTCAACTAATAATATAACTAATAATGTTTTAAATGAAGAACATATTTGTCTATATCAATTATAAAAATTTTAAAAATAGTCGTTATTATTAATGTAAAGTCAAATAAAAATTGCATTTTTATCTCTCAATAAGCTGTGTAATAACAATAGCGCAATTGAAGAATTATTTTCAACTAATTTTATAAAAATCATAATAAAGAATCCTCCTGATATCAAGTATTGCTATGAATAAAACGGTTTATTCACCGCACTGCCCAGCGATGCACCGGCGCGTTCCAAGTTCTCCAGAACGTATCGATATTGTTGGCGTTCCACCAGTCACTGTAAAAATTCCGATCTGCAAAGTGTAGTAACTCGCCCAACAGATTGAGAGAGGAGTGAAATGTCAAGTAGAAAAAGCAAAGCCATACTAGATGATTTGGTATCTGAAACAATAAAAAAAATTTAATATATAAGTGTAAATAGTTAGAATCACTACAGTTGCAGGGTGCTATTTCATTTGTGCGTTTTTGTCGTACGACAAATGTGTACAGAACAGAAAGTGTCCTCAGATCTCTTTCCCATAGCCAATCAACAGGCTTGAAAAATTTGTCGTATGACAAACACGCACAAATGAAATATCACCCGCAGAATGTCATTTATAACAGGATCAAGAAGGAGCTTTAAGAGTTTAATCCATCAAGAATAGAATGTATTAATCCATTTAACATAAGGTAAACTTATTTATGTCTCGATAATGTCTCAAATTGGTAAGATGCCCACACGGAATTCAGAAGATCCAGATTCGAATCGCAGCTGAGAGGATATTTTTCACAATAAATTATTTACAATACTTTAAAAATGCTTATTAGCATTAATAATATTAAATCGCTTGTCATTTTAACGTGTGATATTGCATATTCTAGCTTTAATTTATAAATTTCAAGACTGACAAATATATAATAGGCGCACAATTTTTTAAATTAAAAATTGTAAAAATTTACACACATACTATTAAACACCAAAAGACTCGCCATGACGGAATATGATTCTCTTCACTCGTTTATGTTAAGTTTATTTTTATATAATATTAATATTAATACGTATTATATAATATTAATATTAATACATATTATGTAATATTACTTAAATATAAATTACTTTGTCAATATTTTATGAGTTCAAAATTTCGATTGCTCGTTTTCAAAAATAAAATTTTAAATATGTAATATTCAAATACATAAATATTTAATATAATTATATATTAAAAACGTGATTCCACTTTGATATCAAATTCATCAATATATTCACGATTTTTATTTACAGAATACAATACAGGTATTTTCCTATTTACAAGGGAAAAGACTTCGATCATAAGTTAAATAGTAATCATATGCTAAGGCCCATATTCAGAACGCGCTTACAACAATGTTAGCGCGCTAACATGCTATAATTTACGCATACTATAGAATTTTAGAGATAAAAACGAGCTTGATAAGCGCGTTCTAAATATGGGCCTAAATGTTTGTTATTTTTTCTCTTTTAATAATATTTATATTACTAACCATTTTAAACATAAATAATAATAAGATTATGCGAAAAAATAAGTTAATACCGGTTTACATCAATGTAGATTAATTTTAATCTCAGTTTAACTTACTCTTCGTATTTTCTAAGCTAATCGATCGTAAGTCCAAAAATCCGTAACTTAAGATACCTGCGTAAGTTTTCTTCAACTATTCACAGAAAGTTGATAATTTAGACATATTTTTATTTTTTACATTACGTGGAAATAATGATATTTCATTAGAGATTTATTTTAAATAATTTTTATTTCTTTATAATTAATAAGTTTCTAATTAGATATTACTAGACGTTATATTTTTCTTTCTCAAGATATTTAAATCCTGAGAATTATTTAAAAATAGAAGATACGTCTTATTAAAAAAAAAAAAACAAGTAATATAAACAGTAATATAAAGTATAGTAAACAGTAATATAAAAATTCTCGCAAACGAGGAACACGTGTAAGAGTAGTAAGATGCGTTTGAAATGCAAAAAAGCCGCGATTATAAAAAGATCAAAAAAATGATCAAAGCTTTCTCATACACATACATACGCAATGTATCAAGTTCTTAATGGACTGAATAAAATGTGACACTCCATAATGACACTAAAAAAATTAACTAAAACAAGGATAATCAGGACCGAGACGAGCGTATTACAGTATTATTTACGCATCTGCAAATGAAAGTGAGACGACTGTACAACGAACTTATAAATTATCCCGTCTGTTCATTTAATTACGCTTTAATGGAAGTGACTTAAACCAAGCCTTTGATCATTTATCGCGTACATAATACGATATTACGTTAAAAATCCTTGTGTATTTTATTGTAGCCATATTTTCTTAATGTATGCTTCCTTTTTTAAAATACCTTTAAAAAACTGAAGAAAAAGCAACACGTGATTTCATCGCTATATAGATATATTATTATTTAATTCTTTACATATTTTTTATTTCAACTTTAAAATTGATTGTTTTTCTTCTATGCTCGACATTCATGCCTCTCGTGATGCAACGACAACTGAAATAAATGTTTCCGCATCAAAAAAGTAGCGACAAAAAGAATAAGAAAGGAAGAAAGAAGGATATGGGCTCGACCTCAGTATCATACAAATACTTTCGCGAAAATTTCTCGACGTACCGCTTGCTTTCATGACGAAGAATTTCGAAGTTATTTCGTTTCGGATGCCATTTCGAGGCTGCCGAGTCGCGGTATCATCCGCGTGCTTCCACCGAGCTCTCTCACGCGAGGCAAAGGACTTAATAATGTTGCCAGGCACAAAGGTCAAGTCTCTTGTGCCGCGAGGCATTCGTGGCACTTTCGCGAAAAAAGGACAGAAAGCCCTCAGCACTTCCTCCTGGTTCCTATAGCAGCCTCTTCCGGCGTCCACGTAGTCCGAGAAAACTTACCTCGGCGTTTTAATTTCGTTTACTTGGGGATGCTACCGAAGAAGAAAGAGGGTTGAGATCTACGGAGAGGGGAAAAAAGATAGTGGCACAGAGACTACAGCAGAAGCCAGTGAATCGTTTGAGACACGTCGACGATACCACAAAGGAAAAAGCGGTAAACTTTAAGCTGCTTTTTTGACCAGAGGCTACCTAAAAAGGAAGTGCTTTCTTTTCAGACAGTTATATGAGAGATGTAAAATTTTTCCGAAAGGATAAAAATCGCCCAAAGGATACGCAGGTATACTGTTTTGCCGATAGTAAGAAACTATGAAGATAGAAAAATGTTGATTTCCTCAGATATTCAATTCTTTAAATTCTCATTTGTACATCATATATATCTATATAGTTAGAATTCTAGAAACTTCCATCTTTAGACAATCCCGGAATTTTTATATCTATTTTAATAAATATTTAGATACATATCAATCTTTGAATTTTCTTAGATCTTCCGAAATTGAAATTTAGCCGTGCATTATCAAAAATGCAAATATACATAATCATCGTAATCCATTTCTTTTCTCCTTAAACTCTCTAAATCCGTATCAGTGAATAACTGATATCAGTCCTAATAATACATTGTAATCAGTAAATGAAATATGGAATCCCTAAATTAGCTAATCATTATTATTTGATCTAACTAATCTTATTTTCGCGTATAAATGTTTTAGTGTACAAAGGAGATGAAATTAACATGCAAAATATTAGTATTTTAATTATAAAATGCTGTTTCTATTTTTAATTGAATTTCAATTATTATCCAGCTGCCAAGTATATACCACTGTGTAATTACTGATTACTCACTGATTAAGCTTTAGAGAGAAGACATTTTCTTTATCAAGTTAATTGTATACATTACTGATCAATTTAAGGAAGAAATATAATCCTGTGAAACCAGCAAAAAGTTCCTAGAAAATATTATCCACGAGTCGCGCGAACAGGAGAGCGTTCATTCATATTGATGCGCGACTCAAACATTGATTCCCATGCAAGAAACCAGCAATACCGTTCGATTCGTGCTTGATCCCATCGCCGGCCGCATAACATTAATGCGTGCTTGGCTTACGTACATCATCCGGCAGTCGATTTTCATCGATAATGCAGGAATATCGTATTACGAGGCGCTGCGGACGATCCGTGAGATTTTCTACATGCGCGTAATACGGATCGACGTATCCGCATCATTAGTAGTCGTTGAGGAAAAAAAAAGTAGGAGAATAAGTCGACCTGCCTAAGCGCGTGCATCCCATTACGTTGGCAATCGATATTTTCCATTTTCTTCCCGATCGCTGACATTACCCTTCCCCTCACCTGCCATTCTCTCTCCGTGTCCCGAGGGTGCACGACGTGTACCTGTCTATCGGAGACGGCTTACGCTTACTAGGTCTAGAAGGACATTAACATGTGAAAGGTATAACCCAGTAATAACGGTTGGGATAGAGAATGTAAATGAGGACGGATTGAATTTTTTAACTTTATCGAGAGTCAGCTATTGGCTTGCGAGCGGGAGAGTGGGGTTATATTTCACAAAGTATGCAAATGTTGAATATAATCGAAATTGCCACTCAAGATTGTTCAAAAAGACTCGTATTAAGGGTAGATATTGATCAATTACGAAGACTTGGCTGTTTATATCTCGTTGCCGAAAAATATTTTAGAGATAGTAGAAATAACATTACAGTATTTTGATATTTCTCTTGACACGACCAGATCGTGATTAGAAGTTATATTTATATTATTAATAAGGCACGAATACGTTTTACATAGTCGAGGATTATGTCAGAAATTAAATTGTGCCCATCGCTATATTGTAATCCTTGTGATCGATAGATAAAAGCGACGAGGTAATCGGCCATTATAGCCGTTTTGCACTTCGAGTGATTTTCAAAGTCAAAGGGATTTCGAAGCACTGACACGCGGGCGTGTGCAAAAGGTGAGATCGAGCCGAGAAAGAGAGCTGGGAGCAGAAGAGAGAAAGGGCCTCATTGGCAAAGCGGACTGCGGGAAAATTGCGTTTCCCCATTACGGCGAGATTAAAGTCCCGTCCCGCATTGCAGTTCCGCCCTGTTTCTTCCGGTGCCACCCTCGTACATAAGAACCGCAATTAACCCACGACGGGTCACACTGATCTCGAGGTCCATGGTCCCTCGCGGCTATTTGCGGTGTAAACGAAAAGTAAGGGTGCGCGAAAGATCGAGGGACGGACTTAGTCCGGCGATCGGCAAACAATTATTTTTCCTCCACGTGCGCAAGGACAAATAGAATGTCGCGGCTGTCGTAAATGAGCAATCCTTCGCCTTGCTTTGGTGGAAAGGAACGGTTACTTCAACACGAAGAAATTTATTTTGCCCTGAGGCTGATATACGTACATATGTGTGCGTATATGTGTGTGTTTTCCTCTCTCTATCGCATGATATTAAAAGGCACATCAAAGGCTTTCTTCTGTTTCAATAGCCAATATTACTATTATTTGAGACTTCAATCTAGTCCAAGTAAAGAATACAGGAGTTGAAGAAGTTAATATCCTTTTAAACAGGGGGGGGGGGAGTTTTCTTTTGTGCGCTTAAATTTATTTTAGTACTATGTATATTTGCTCTAGTATCTAAATTCGTCATATTTTATTGACTTTTGATACTGTAATGTATCATGAATAGATAAATCAACTGCAATCAGATGTTACAATGTACTAAAACACTGTAAAGTCCATTCTATAATTACATAAGCATAATTGTAAATGATTGTAGCTGTACACTGAGAAAAGACTGAAAAATTTATCTATGAGAAACATAAGTTATTTCACTGAAATAAATTTATTTAAATATAACGAAATAAAATTTTATTTCTAGCAAATAAGTAATTTTATCTTCTTTTTTTTTTACAATTAATAAGATATATTTCACAGAAATGTATATTTCGTCATCATAATCCAATTTTTTTCGTAATAAATATTGAAGAAACATTTGTTTCGCAATACTTCGACATTTTTTTCTCAGTGTAATAATCGACCAATCATAATTGAATATTCTCCTCATATTTTATCGACCATGATTGGTCAATTTTACAATCACTTATAAATATGCTCATGTAATTGTGGAATGAGCTTAGAATACAAATATATAGTCGTATTTAAGATTTTCGTAAATATAATAAAGCTTATATATTATATTATTTATTTTACATTCCCATTATAGTCGCGCGTTGAGGTGCTTCAGTGATAAAGGTCGGTGACGCGAGTCGACGAACGGGCCGATAATTAACAGTGGAGCACAGTCGGATCAATTAACGTGAAGTGAACGAAAGTTCTATAACAAAACTCGGTCATGCACGACCGTCGGTCTACTGTTTTAATCGTAAGTAATCGACGTCTACCGAACGGCCGGGCGCGGGCTAGTTTACCGCGCGCCGTTATACACGCTCTCGAGGACAGTCGCTTTGGGACGAATTTATATAATTGAATTCGGTTCACTGAACTCCGCCCAGCACTCGAAACACTACGGCCGGCTAGTTCCGATCCGGAGCAACCGGGCTAACGAGAGAATAACAAGCAACGGCGAACGAACGGATGCGGAATCGCCTGGGCCGGTCTGAATGTCGAAGAGTAGCGAAGCGTGTCGGCGCGCGATGCAAGAACACGATGAGTGCTATGACGCTTGCATGAACAAACTATTGCATTGCACATATTGCACTAATTCATTTTTTCAGTTCTGTGCTCTCCTTTTGTTATACGTTCTCGATGTGCGGAGAAAGCAATCGTATATTCATTCAACTGCACACACAGAAATTAAAAATACAAAGACTATTTAATTTATTTTATCACAAAAGTTAAAAATACAAAGAATAATAGCTGTATAATATAACTTGAATATCGGAAAAAATTAATAGTATATGCGTTCAACTGCAGATGCAGAAATTAAAAATACAAAGACTATCTATTTTATCACAAAAATTAAAAATACAAAGAATAACAGCTATATAATATAACTTAAATATCGAAAGAAATTAATCTTCTATAATGCTAAGATAATTTCAGATAATATTTTACAAAAATTTCTTTCCAAGATTATCAATAATTTGAAGATTAAACTACGGCGAAGAAAAGATCGACTTGAAATTCAACAAGAAGCTATCGTTGAAAGGCTCCTCTGTAGACTCTATAAAAATGCATAACCGGTTATTCCAAAAAGATTATGTTCTCTTAGATAGATTTATACTGTTCCGATATTCACTTGCCAGCAACTGCTTTTATAGTGGCAGAAAAAACAGGCGAATCGGAAGTATCGAAACATCTTCGGCATATCGTTGTGCATCGATCTTCCTACGGAGTTGGCGACAAACGACCTTTTTCCATCGTCGAGCGTGCATATTTCACTCGGAAGCGTCACGGGAATACGGCCGACGCACGACGAAACTTAAATCAGGAATTCATAGATTCCGGCGTACTTCCTGCGAGGGCTCTGAAGCTCTTGCAGAATCCTCTCTGTATCCCTTTCTAAACTCGCTCTTCCTTGAAGAAAACACAACATTCCTATTTCACGTTTCCGCGGATAGTTTATTTTATTTTCTGATGTGTAACAGATCCAACTTATTGTAAAGTAAAGATCACTAACCGAGAACATTGAAGCTAACCGTCTCTCATACATTCTATTCTTTCAGATTAAAAAAAAAAACATTTGTTGAAAGAATATAAGTGAATAAACTGACAAATAAAATATACAGCATCTCGAATCAGCGAGAACAGTTATGAATAATCTTAAGGATTTTGAATATTCTTCTTATCTATTTGGAAATTCTATCTTAAGTATTCCGGATTATGTTCTTGGTAAATGTTCGTACAAGAAAGTTAGCGCCAGCTTGCAGACTTATGTACGGAATAGATTTACAACGCGTTATATTAAGCGCAGCATTTATCGACGACACGTAGTTTAATACAAGTTTTCTCTATCCCGCGTTCTGTCGAACAAGCTCGTAGTCGTAACAAAACTCAGGTGGAAACTGCGTTTTGTTGCGGGAGGGGAGAGATTGAATTCGCAAATATTTCCTCGAGATTTTCTTCGTAAGAAGTATATTGAGGAAAAAGAGCGAAAATCTAGCACTGAAAGTTGGAAGTATCTATATACACTGTCTTTCTCTTTTCTTTACAAATAAGATATAAAAACAGTATCGCAATATGACGACAAATCTAAATTATTACTAC
>NW_017305569.1:2226944-2230347 GCF_001594115.1 Trachymyrmex septentrionalis | reverse complement strand
TATATATATATATATACAGATTTGAAAATAATTTTGTTGAACCATCAAAATAATTATGTAGAGCGCACAAACTTGTTGCTAGACTATCAAAACTTTTTGCAATATTACTTATCATAAAATTCCTGTACGTACTGTAATTATAGGTGACTTGAGACAGTGTAGGTAATTTGGGACAGCATGTATTTTTGTTAAATTTAATCAAGTTTAAATTTTAAACTTTCTTTAATGACTCATGGATCGATTCCATGATTAAATTTAACAAACATATAATACATGTTGTCCCAAATTATCTATCCCAAATTACACTATCCCAAGTCACCTACATTTAGGATAATTGATGGTCCAACAAAATTATTTTCAGATCTGTATCTAACTAAATTTTTAAAAACTTTAGCAAAATCGTTCTTTCCGTGTAATTGTAAAGAAACTTGCTCGAACTGGTAACTAAAATTCACGCATAAAATATTACAGCGGCAAGTCTTGCTTTGACCAAATAAGATGATTATTTGTGTAGAAAACTTTCCGTTCGATAGCTAAACTTCTGTATATTATTATCTTCATTCTCTTTTAATATATATATATATATATGTGTGTGTGTGTGTGTGTGTGTGTGTGTGTGTGTGTTAAAATAATAGAAATGTTTAATAATTTATGTAATAAATTATATGTTTGCAGTAATGTCCACTCATTCGCAATAATGATGTTAAATTGATGAAATATTAAAAAAAATATTTGCCGCCTTTGAAGACATCTTCTAAGTTTACCTCACAACAAAGCTTTTAAAATGGTTGACTTACCATCTATTTCGGACAGACGGTACACGCTTATAAATTTGCACGTATATATACATATAATAGATACATGTATGCATACTCACCGCCAGCTTGAGAAGACGCTCGGAGGCCTTGGCTACGTCCATATTCTGCAACGCAAACGAGAGAGGTACGAGATTATTAATGTAGAAGGTAAATACGTGGGAAACATGCGGAGAAGGGGTGCGTTAAGAGAAAGAGGAAGCAGGAATGAGGCAGATATGCCCTAAAGCTGAACGCAAAACAAATGCGAGTTAGGAGGATAGGTGTGAGAGGGCGAAACGTGCTACCAACTACAAAATGTAACTTTCTAATTGGATTTAAGATCGTATATACGATATGCTCTAAGCTCGTCGATATACTCGAAGCTGAATTACTTCACATATCGCATTTAGAATTACACAATTCAAAATTTGCAAAAAAACGTCATAATCGAGCGTGATGTAAATTTTGAGTTGTGCGTGACAGCTAAAATCAAATCAATGAATCGTCAATTCTTCTGAATGGAAAGGCTGCGATATTTATACGTATATCTCTGTACAACATGTTACGCTCTGTTGCAACACAATTAAAGGTTTACTTACGGATGAACGCCCACGCGAAATTAGATTAACGTCACTATCGAGGAAGCAAACCGCAAAATTTAATCCGCGTGTCGAAATGCGGTTATATGATATCGATACTCCGTTATTATTTGAGGAATATTGTTTTATACAGCATTAATATCTTCGACAACTACATCATTCAACAATAATGACGCGATTAAAATGAAGAGAGTTAGATTATTGAATAAAATATATATTAATCAATCTTTGTAAAGAATTAATTCTTTGTAAGAATTAAATAAAAAGTAATGCATTAAGCATTACTCGTAACTGGATTAGGATATTTTAATAAATAAAACACAGAAGTAATCCTTTAATTATCTGTACATATTTCTCAACATAGTCTTCAGATATTGAATATATTTCTACCAACGGTGAACAAGTTTTGAACACGCAAGAAATCAAGAGATTGAATCTTATCATACTACATTTTAGAAATTAGAGATTATTTAGAAATTTGTGTTTTATTTATTAAAATATTCCAATTTAGCTACAAATATAGAAGCATTACTTTCCATTAAATTATTGTAACTCGATAATTCAATCTTTATATTTTAGATGTTTAATCTGGTTAATTGGATATTTTTAATTAAATCTCAAAAAATTAGTCCTTGCTCTTCGTGATATCCTAAATTATCATTTTAAATCGTTTCGCAATTCAATTGCATTAACTTCTAAAATTGGAATTATATACGTTCGCTATCTGTGACATAGTTGTTTATATATTTTTATTATTATTTTAAAAAGAATCAATTAGTAATAAAAAATTCATCAGATTTATTTAGGTAATACGTAAACGATAAATAATAATATCCGTCCATCCTTAATGTTATTGACATCCAAATTGGGATAACATATATTTATCAAAAACAGAATTTCATGTATCGAACATAATTAAATTTAATATGCGAATCCATTGAATAGTAGAATTAATCAACAAAGTTTAATGGAGATTCAGATGTTGTTAATGCACTTATAATATATTATTGAATAAATGAATTGAATTTTTAATTAGATTTTTAATAATAATTCCATATCAGGCAAAGACGTCCGAATACTTCCTTTCTTCGATATAGATTTACACTCGGTCTATGGCGAATAAGGAGCTTTCCAATTCCGATGGAATTGATATTTCGTACACGGCGTTAATTGAACACAAGGAAAGGAAGTCGTCCCTCCGGCGTTTCGCTTAAGTGGCGGTTGTCAAGAGGTCCCTCCGAATGCTACAATAACCACCCAACCGCGTTTGTGTATACCAGAGGTTTGCAAATAAATACCTTCAGAGCTTCCACGCGACTTCAACGCATCATTCCTATGCGCGTATGCACGCGCCAATGGCCGCATTCCTCCTTAAACAGCGGCATCTCTTTGTACAATGTAAAGGGAAGTTGCCAGTCTCGAAATACTTCGTTTATAGCAAGATATATATTCTAACGTAATTCAATAAATTCTTTTCAATGACACACTTAAACTTAAATAAACTATATTTCCAGTTATACTTTTTTTTTATAATACTTTTTTTGTAATGAGTATTTCTATTTATTTTTCTAAATATAATGTCATTTTCACTGTAATTAACACAAATGTAATCTACAAAAATAAATATTTGAAAATTAACTAAGTATTTAGTAAATTAAAAGTGATAATGCATTTCATTTGCCAGTGAATATTAGATTTAATACGAGAATGAAACACACGCAACTAGATCATGCTAATTGCAATTATCGTGACGTATTGCCGTTATTACAGTTAATATTCTGCAGCATGACAATATCATAATGCTAATTAAATTATTCGCGTTTGTCACTGTTGCGACAGAATTATGAAACAGAAAAATGGCAAAGGTGAGATACAGAGTGATATTGTTAGCTAGTGATCCGCAAGATAATGTGTCGCATGAAACGATTAACGTGCTGTATATTCTATCCGCTTATATACTACTGATCGATGGTATATCAATTATTGTAATTTTATCGTCATAAGTAG
>NW_017305569.1:2203372-2226844 GCF_001594115.1 Trachymyrmex septentrionalis | reverse complement strand
GTCGCATGAAACGATTAACGTGCTGTATATTCTATCCGCTTATATACTGATCGATGGTATATCAATTATTGTAATTTTATCGTCATAAGTAGAAAGTTGAAAAATAATTGTGGCGAGTTCGATTTGAAAGAACGCGAGTCAAACGAGTGGCACTAAAGTTTAAGCACTGTACCGTAAACAAACGTTTACGTCTCCATGAAAATGATTTTTTTACGACAGCAACAAGTTGTCCCAACGAGGATTCCATGTTTCCTTAGCGCCAACTTTACAGCTCGGTTTAATGAGGCACGATACGTTACGCGGCCTGATAATTACGAGCCCCGGCAAGTGGCAAGCTCGGCTTACACCGTGCATCTACTATAAAACGCAGCCTTCCTGCGTGTAATTGAACGATTAAAAGAAGCTCCTTAAAAGGAAACGGTGGTAAAAAGGATTTAGAGGATGTAGAAATAATCGTTAATGAAAAAGATCTAAGACGCCATTATCAATATAAAATCGCTTACAAAAGCGCGCCTCGGAGAGAACGAGCTAGTTAAATTTGTATTCTCCTGGAATACACCGCGTCTCCCAAATGATTGCATTTCAACCAGAGCGCGAGGGTGCTCGGTGGTTCGAGAGAACCTTCGTGAATGAATAGCAGCACTCGAGATGCAGACGAAAGAAGAGGAAAGTGAAGGGCATTCGAGGGATCGAAAATAAAAGCAGGATAGATTTTCCTCCGGACGATCACGTCCAAAACGTCACGTAGATATCCGAACCACATTTCTCTCCCTTTTCCTTCTCTTATTCCATTTCTTATTCGTTCTCTTTATCCATCTTGTTTCCGCCGGGTTTGTGCAACGCGAACGATCAAAGCGTTGCTTTTTGAAATGAAGAGTAAAGGCGTATGAAAAGAAAGTCCTTTTCAACCATGCATTGTGATTCTCATATCTACGTAAAGAATAGTACTCTTTACAAAAATTTACAGATATACAGACGATAATAAATTGAATATATCATGATCGCAAAAGTACGCAAATAAAATATCCGTCGAATATTCACACAAAACGTACGAAATGTTATACCATTTAATTATGTCATTAAAACTACACATGTGGTGTAGTTTGATTCTTTTAACTGTAAGACCAATAAAATATCCGTTAAATATTCATACAAGGCGTACGAAACGTCATACCGTTTAATCGTGTCATTAAAGTATATTTGAGGTACATCGACCCTATTAACTGTGTGAGTAAATTCTATACTTCGTAAAAATTCTATTAGGTATGATATCAAAATCAAAATTAGGTGGAAGTGAAGATAACACATTATAAACAAAGGTCTTATACTTAAAACAAATAATATGACAATAGTTTACGCCACCCTGTAAATTAAAGTTAATAAGACACTTATTAAAAGCGAGAAGATATCTGCCAATATATTTAAAAAAGCGCAAAAGTCAAAAAGACTTGCAATGAACTGATGCAAGAATTGCCTCTTTTCGTAACACTTTCCTCTTTCAAGTCCTCTATCCGTCATCTTTATTCGACGTAATACAGTCGAGTGTTGTCACCTTTTCGCAGCGATATGAAACTGAACTCTACTCGTGGTACTTCAATGAATACGTTGCGAAACTCCGGAATGCAAGAAAGGATGGAAAAAAAAAAGAAATAAACGCGGGAAGGAAAGAAAAAAGTGAGGAAAAATTTCCTCGCCATCGTACTGTCGAGGAAACGAAGCGACCTCATCCAATCCCCTCAACGCCGCTGGTCGTTTCCTTCGCGCGTCGTCGTTTCAATTAGCACCGAGAGATTTACACTTTGCATCCGCGAACATCTTGTCCTGCCGCCGGGGAGAGTACTCGAGATACTGGGAATTCGTTTCAGTTAGATTGAATCTCAGCTGGCCGACAATGGCGTGGCGAACGAGAGGTACTTATGTAGACATCGCACCACCATTTGGCCGAAGAGCCGATACTTTATCACGCACGCACGTCGTAGATGTTTAATGGAGATTTTACGAGCGAGGCAGATGCGAGACGATCACGAGATTCGCAGTTTTTCTAAATCGATAAGTCGTTAAATATCAATACTTCTTAAGTTCTTATTGATATTAGCAAAATTTATAGCAGATGATGTTATTTATATTACACGAGGCTCACATATTATAATTACAATAAAGTATTGTAACTAAAATTGGATCGTTGTCGAGACATTCAACCAAGCATTTACTTGAAATATTATTTATTTATTTAATACTTCTCTTCTCAAAAAATAAAGTGTCATATTTA
Source organism: Trachymyrmex septentrionalis (assembly GCF_001594115.1). Lineage (NCBI taxonomy): Eukaryota > Metazoa > Arthropoda > Insecta > Hymenoptera > Formicidae > Trachymyrmex > Trachymyrmex septentrionalis. The sequence continues at coordinate 2,224,575 of NW_017305569.1, read as the reverse complement.
TCTTAGCATGTTTAACATTCAATTTGCATCCCAAATATCTAATAAATACGTAAAGAATAGTTTAAACGCTTTTAAAAATGACGCCGTCAAATAAATTTCCGCGTCGTGTTCCTACACTCATTACGCAGAAAGTCTGTTTTTCGGTGAATTAACGTCCGGAGTTATGCCTAGAATTCAACTCAACCCCTTTCTGCAGGCAACCAAAATATTTACTTCGATCTGACAACTTCCAGAGTCGCGCTTCCACCAGACTATGCTACTGGAGCGCAGCGGAAGACAAATAGGATTAAAAGGCACTCGACGTGGTCTTAAGTGTTTCGTGCCGGCAAAAAGAGGGTTCCGCGGACAACTACCCTCGCTATTCTCCACTCACTAACGTCTTCTGGTACCAGTTAGCAGTCGAATAAATACTGCCTGCAGTCTCTCCCCTCCCTCCTCTCTACCTCTTTCTTTCTTTCTTTCTTTCTGACGTGACAAACAGGCCGGGAGAAAATAAAACAATAACTCGCTCCGGCCGCAACGGTTCTCGCAAAAGTCCAATACGATTGAGTCTCTTTCTTATGAAAGATCTCAGTTTCTTCGCGCGCCCTGTTTGATCACGAACATTGCAAGATTGAAATGTTTCTGCAAGATATTCGAAATACAACTCGCGTCCGCTTTTCGCCGTCAGTTAAAAGTCGAAGAAATACCGTCTGAGATTCTTCGTCTCGACAGAGATACTCTGGCAATAAAACTTCGCCTCGCTTTTCGGTCTTTTAGACAAGCACGTTCCACCGTTCGTTATACGTTAAGCGGCCGGTTGTAATAACGTCCATCGAGCGGATTTCCAAACTACTTTGGAACAACACTGAAGTCTGGATCCGACGATGTAGTTAGTCGAAAATGGATTATATAACATCAAAATTCAAAAGTTTCTACGTAGATACAAATTTTAAGGGAAATGTAAGAAAAATATTAATTGAAGAAATACAAAATCCACAGAATTTGAAATATTGAGATGTCGGTGAAGAAAATTATATTAAAAAGAAAAAATGCGTTCGCAAAGTTTATTTCTTCGAGGTTTGAAAGAAGACCGGCAAAAACACGCGAGATCGCTCTTATAAAAATCCAATCCTTCTGAGTCACGTGCAGTTTCACCAGCGATTTTACTTGTTAGCTGCCGTCTCAACATTTTCTTTTTACTCTGCCTATCGCAGCGGATCGGAAGAATTTTTGCAGCGTCATAACTCGAAGCAGAAGGCAGGCTTCCGTCCTGCCGGCGAACGCATATCGGCGACTTTGATACAAGAAGGTGTGACCGGCTTCTGGTATTCCGCGAATTCCGCCTCAACAACGTTGGTCAAGTATCTGGAATCCTGCCGACGAAAGGAAAAACGAGCAATAGGCGAACATCGTGCATGCCATGCAGCTTTTCCCGATTCGTTGCTCCTTGACCCTTACACCTTAGTAGGTCTATATATAGTATATATATGTGTGTACGAAGAAATAGAGAGGTATAAAAGAATAAATTCGTGAAAGAAATAATAAATAAGATTTTTCTTAAATTAACAGTCCATTAAAACGGTCTGTATTTAATGAAATTTTCTCAAAGAGCTATACTTTTCCCTCTCTCTTCATATTTTTATAAAATGTAATAGATTACGTTACGCATAATTAATAGATTATATTACACAAACTAGAGAGATAAAAGAACAGTAAATTAGCGAAAAAAAATAAATAAGATTATTTTTTAATTAACAAATGAACTGTATTTATGAAATTTTCTATAAAAAATTTTTTCTCAAAACTACTCCCTCCCCCTTCTCTTTCTCCCTCTCCTTCATATTTTTATAAAATGTAATACAATGTAATAGATTAGTTTACGTAATAATTAATAGATTATATTACACATAATTATGTCTGTATATATGAGAACATAATACATATTATATGTATCATGCGATTAGAAAATCGATACATCTCATATGTTCCATTTGTTCTACACGTATATGTCGTAACCACCATAAAGTCGTATGCTTCTCGAAGCAGTATAACCACTTTCGACGTATTCCCGAAAATCCTTTAAACGCTCATCCCTTTAAACTGCAGTATGCCGTGAACCGATAAGCCAGAGCACGATGCACCCTCTCTGCCACTCCTCGATCGCTCAATCGATCCGCAAAGCGAAAAGCCGCACAATTCTATAGGCAGAAGCCACAGAAAAACAATGGTTTCTCTGTACTTCCGTGACATAATAATCATTCGTGATACTTAGCAACATTGAATTGCATGACAGATCGGATAGAAAACAAATCTATAAGATGATAGTATAAAATAAAAGGATTAAATGAAAAGAAGTAATAATGTAGAAACGAGATCGTAAGCAAGACTAAATAAGAGACTGGCAGTTACATTTAGCGTAATTGAAGCGAGCGATATTATTCGTAAAAATGTATTCGTGCAGAAGCACAGACTGTCACTAAGCAAGCGCTGCACGATGGATTTCTCAGCGCTGGAGGGGTTAATCGCCCACTTGCCAGAGGAAATCGCGAGGATTTCCGGTCGCGCGCGGCGCGGCTCGTGCTCGACCTTCTTATCCATTCATTCTGCCCTGTAAGAATAACGAGGCTCAGCCTGGAGCACGCCAGTAAAAAGTGATTACCCTCCGACAAGCATCATCCGCAGTTATCAATTTTCTCCTTTCGCGACTCACGATCCGAAGGAAGCAATATCCACGTAGATTTCTTAATCTCTCTCTCTCTCTCTCTCCTCCTCTCTCTCTCTCTCTCTCTCTTCTCCTCCTCTCTCTCTCTCTTCTCGTCTTTCTTCCCTCATCCCCGCCAGCATCCGCGAGCGACAGTGACAGACCACGCCGAGTTAAATCGAGGGAAGCGAACGCTGTCTCTCAGCGCCAGCTGGACGCTCGATCGACGACGTGACTTTCGTAATCGCGACTCGCAATTATCAGATCCAATTTGTCGCTGAACGAAGAAAGAATGGCGCATGGAACGATCAGCGCGGAAGCGATCGAACTAGAGGAGAATCGAAACGGTCGAAGGGGTAGTTTGTCGTCCGGCCCCTATCCTGGCATTAACTTCCCTGCAACTACCTAGCAGCAATGGCAATTACTTTGCGTTCGGTCGATACCGCGATCTCGAATGCTACCATCGCGGGAACCCAGAAGGGTGAGAAGGAGGAGGAACGGCACCATCACCTCGGTATTTCTAGCGTGCGTCCTGGCAAAGCGTTTCCTTCGAGTCTCTTTGGGAACTGAAAGGAGAAACGGGGGAGAAGCGGATAGCGCAGCAGAGAGGGCGTCGAACGATTTGCAGAAGCAATTTGTCCGCGACGCGAAATCATGCGGTCGGATTCCCAGGACCGGTTCCCTGCTGAGTGGCTCGCGTCGATTCTGATTCCCGAGATGGAAACGCTTAATAATCCTGCGCGGGATATAACCCCGAACGGCGGCGAAGGGACGTCAAGGAGGAAACATACCGTTGGATTGCCTAATCGTGAATATGGAGGTTCCGATTAGCGCTACCGTTATGGAAAGGAATAGTTGCTACTCCCGCAAAGCTCTGCAACAATGCATCCGACTGTAAATAATACGCGAATACGCAAACCAAATTGACGGTAGACGCATCAAAGAGATTGCTCTTCGATAATGATATGAGCACGTTTCATTGAAAAAATATAATGTTATTTGCTAATTGCGTTTACATGAACTAGCAGACAGAAACATTATTGACATATTTGTGTTTATATAAACTAGCAGACAGAAACATTATTGACATATTTATTCATATCTGTTTTATTATAGTTATTTTAATTATGAGGACTGTATGCGAAACACCTTAATTAATTTTTAATCATGCCGAAGCTAAAATTGAAATTTCTGGTCTGAATATGCTTTAAGCGTTACATTTGTTTGTGATTCGTGCTTTGTTAACCTGTTTTGTTGTATTTGCACAAATGATTGCAAATCAGAAAACATTCTGGATTAATTAAAGTTAATCAAAAATTAATTGTCTTTCCATTAATTGTATTTCCAGCTTCTATACTAAATGAAATCAACTCTCCGTAAAAAGAAGTAAATATACGATAAACATTATCGACCTCATACTCATACTTGGACAGGCCGCATTTGTACGCGTAAGAATTTTTTTTCATAATTTTATCGAACATACTGCAGTCGGTATTAGTATGAATGGCTGAATTATTAGCAGCTCTAGCGGATCGATATGGCAAGATCCGGATTTTCGATAGCATTATGTACGAAATATGGGCATAGATGGTGAACCGCGGACGCCTGCCATGTTGTGGTCAAGCTCAGCCACATAAAAGGTCCCATTTAAATCCATGAGTCTCTCACGAGTACCCAATACAAAATTCCCATCGTCGCAGCACATATTCGCACACTCCACACACCCCCTCGTTACTGCGCAATCAAAGGTATCCGGACGGATTTAAAAGTATATATTTATCAATACTGCGCATTCTGCGTACTCCCCTAATTAGCTTTAAACTGGCCTTTTCCTATACCACTATCGATACAACTTATTTAATTAAGCGGTTCGTTTATTACACCTCATCGGTAGCGACTGATAATTGGCTAATTAACTTCCTCTTCGCTAACGATTTTTTAAAATTAATTTAGTGCATGTCACATTTTCATTATCTTTATAGGAAAATGTAATAAAAATCATGTCAGAGAAACAGAGAGACAAGAGAAAGAGAGAGAAAGAGAGTAAGTTTTCTGTTCAATATGATATCACATTTAATAATATAAATTAAATAATATAAATACAATATATATACGACTTAATATTCCAGAAAAAACATATTTATCCATAGATTTTTTTTACTTTAATCTTCATCAAAAAGAAACTAATTATTACAGGTAAACTCTGCACACAGTCGGTTTTGCGTACAAATATTGGACAGTTGAAGATTTAATCCGAGATATTTAAGCAAAATTAGAATTTCGTTGAAAGTAACAAAACTCGCAATAAATGACTGGTGATAACTGTAGATTCCGCGAATGTATTTAACCTTTATCACACCGACAGGGCATCGTCCGGTTGGAAGAGAAAACGCGAGATATTTGCAGCGAAAATATCGCTCGCGTCATCCTCCTGAGGTATTAAATCTAACTGCCAAATCAAGGCGGAGGATTTAACTCCGTGTGAGATAAAAAACTGATGGCGTGCCTCGAGCATTATTGCGACGCAACGGGCTGAAACGACATGCCGCTGACGCGTTTCTTCATTTCTTCTTCTCACTTTCGCTTATTTTTATCGAGACTGCTACCGTACCGTCACGAAAATAAATTGGCTGTATACCGTTTCCGCTGTAAATGTTTTGTTGCCTCAACGAATGGAGACACTGCGAATTCTCGCGACGAAGTTATTAACACTGTGAAATATATCTGCAACACCTTCGGGCGAGCATAAGCGATAAAAAAAATATACTTTGTACGTGTCGCTGAAACCCTTAGTTTCCTTCCATTCGCATCTGTTTAGCATTTTAAGAAATACAATTTACATCATGCTCGCGATATTATGCAACGTTATGTCACAGACGGATATATTGCCTACAGGTGTAACTTGCAACAATATTACAGTAACTGCGGCGCATGCGACAGCTCCCTTTTTCCTGCGTATTTTATCACGAGGGAATTCGTAGCGCGGGGATCCCTGTTTGTTCGGGGTAGTACAGAATTTGCCGTATATTTGTGTGTATCGAATTTCCAAGCGAGAGTATTACCCAAAAGATTGATCGTACCTATTTGGCGAAACCAAATTACACTTCTACTCGTCTCTCGGCTCCTATCTTACCAGCTGTTACACTATCGTGGTTAGCCCGACTTATTTATGACCAGCACGATAAATAATTAGCTTTCATAATAAAGTAAGAGATATCGTCCGAAACAGATTATTATCTATATTGTTCGAGAATAAAGGTGAGTGATAAGGTGAAACAAGGTGTTGCGCTTCAGACAAAATTTAAGAATCGGCGCAAAACATTGTTCGAAAGCTGTCATAATAATGCAGTATGTAAAACACTCACGCTAAAGGGAATTAATGAATTCTTTACGGAAGGTATCATCCATTGTTGGAAAAGTGACATCACTACTTGGCATCCTACGACGACTTCCAATATCCGTTTTATAAGAAATCTGTAAATTATATCGGATAAATTATAGATAAATACACAAAAGATTCTCTCTTAATATTACAAAATATGTTCTTAAATTATAACATAATTATTTTGTATAAAATTGTCAAAAATATCATTTAATTTTTAATGACATTTAAAAACGCAAAAATTATATACACATATATATGTTACATACAATATATATAAAATTATAAACTGTATATTTTAACAATAAAATATACATAATTCTGATTTTAAAAAAGCAACACTTTTGTCTTTTGTGACAATGGAATATATCCGTACGACATATATTACAGCGAACGGAAAAATATATCTTTTATCGGATTTATCGACCCACATCCAAACTAATTCGCTTCCATGTGATTCTATTACACTGATCATTATACTGGTACACATTTATTTGCTTTCAGATTTTATCGACGGCGCAAACCGATTTCCGGCCGGTTCCATGAATTTCCACCCCCGTATTCTCGTTACCCTCCCAACCGTTCCCTCGATCATGAACCGCTTCTCGAAAAATCGGAAATACGACTTTTGAGTGCTATCGCGTGAAACGACGTTCCTATTCGACGGCACGTCGTCCGCGCGAATTTCGTTTTCAGCAAACTGCTAGCGACAAGTAAAGTCTGGACGCACTTTTCAACCAACGTGGCTGCACAGAAGACGATGCAAAAGGAAAAAGCACACAATGAAAACGAATTACAATATACCAAATCAAAAGAAGAAATTTAAGAAAAGATATATTAAGCGTGTAATAATTTAATTTGTCAAGCCTGATTTATCAACAAGTATTACTTATAATCTTTCAAGATAGAACATTCTGATCGTATAATTTCATTAAATGGGCAATTTGTAATCCAAATTTAACATATGTTTTTAAAATTTAACACGCATACATTGAACCAATTATTTATAAAGATAAATTTAATGTTAAATTCCTTATGAAAATATCCCATAATAATTCACGTTTTATTAACCATTTGTATGCACATTACTTTTAATGTTTAACATTATTATAAAACATATCGAAGTTAGGAATTATAGCAAAGAATCCCTTTACTCATTCATGAAAATTCCATACATTCCTATAATTAAATGTATTCCTATAATTATTATTTGCAAATGGCATGTCAAAAATAAATTTAAATCAAATTTCTCAAATGAGTATAGAGTTCTAAAATAGAATCTCACGGAATCTTCGTCCCAATTCGACACGCGCGAATAATTCATGTTCTAGATAAAATCGGACCAAGAATTCTCTTCCTCTTAAAAATTTTCTTCTCAGAACAGAATTCATTCGCTGGAATCTGAGTTTCGTAAACCGGCGACTTCGACATTTGTTGACATTCTTTACGAAAAGAAAATAAGACATGAGAGAGAATCGGGAGATATACTATGACGAAATCTATACGAGAAATCTGAGAGCAAAGACGGATTTATACACCTCACGCAATGTATGCGCCCGTGCGACCAAACTCAGACAATATCAAGTTTTTACTTGACTCGTTTTCCAATCGAAGTGAACTCGCTGGTATTTTTAAGACATGTGTAAATTGAAACATGGTTTCAAAGAAGTTAAATGGATAAAAATCATTTTAAAATATTAGGGAACTTATAACATTATTTCAAAATTAATGCTTTTGATTGCATTCTACTCGTTTAAAACACTCGTTTAAAACACTCCTTGTTTGTTTCAATCGAAATCTGAATTTTAAAAATATCTCTGTCAATTTCGAACATTCATGTAAATGAGAAGATATTTTTTGCTTTTGTTATCAATCTCAAAATAGATATCTATGAAAAAAGCGTCAAAACCTTACAGAATATTAGTCTCTCGTAGAAGACTAATATTAGATATATCAGTTGGAAGCTTTTGTATTTTTGATAACAATCACAAATATAGCTTCATACTAAAGTGCAAAAGTCGCAATTCGAAATCAATCGTTTACTCACCTCTTTCGAATCCGCTGCGTTCTGGGAAAGTTCAGTTCGTAGCACAAAGTGGGTGCCAATATGTAGTAATAAAGATCGGCGAAGCTTAGATTATCAGGATATTGTACTAATGAATTTCCACAGTCGTTCATCTCGTGTTCAAAGTCGCTGACATCATTCGTACTCTGTTGAATGCCGGAAGCTGTAATAGAAAGAGCGTATTTTGTTAGGTCGTTTAAAACACTCCTTGTTTGTTTCAATCGAAATCTGAATTTTAAAAATATCTCTGTCAATTTCGGACATTCATGTAAATGAGAAGATATTTTTTGCTTTTGTTATCAATCTCGTTAGTTTATTATTATTACGGTCATATTAATAAAAAAATTAATAAAATAATCCGTGATATTACGAAGAAAAAAATATCTTTTAATGCTTCTTCTTTTCACTAATGAAAGACTTTCCTTTCGTAAATAGACATGCGACACAGTCAGTAAAGTGACACAGAAAGATATAAGATCAAATATGAAATAAGCGATATAAAAATTTGTTTAAAGAAGCTTTTGCTTTTGAATGAAAGGTTGAAAGATACAAATCGTAGAAAATATCAAGAGTCTACTTTGCACATACATGTTTGCAACATTAACACGATTTAAATCCTTGTGTGTGTGCTTGATCGCAATTTGTAAAATTAAAGTAAAAACTTTTAGAGAATTCTCCTAGAAGTTTCATGATTGTATCTCTCGCTTGTGTGTACAATCACGCGTCTCTTGAGTAGTCCCTCAGACTCCTTAAGCAACGAAACTGATTCGCTCGCGCGATCCGTTCGGCCGGAAATCTTGGAATTTCTCGGCGTTGCGCTAGGCGCGCGTATTCCCATCTGCGCGTCTAATCTCACCCCGACGCCGAACCAGTAACTGATAGAATCCCCTCAATTATCCAAATCCGATGAATAATCCAATCTGGAATTCAAATAAGCCCGGGTTGCGCCGGGTGCCGCGCTCTGCATTGTCGCTCGAACTCGACAGCGTCCCGGACTGGCGTCGCGACGCCAGGATTTGTGTCAGTCGCGGCCTGCTCTCGCGACGTCGATCGACGTCCATGTCGACGACCGACTACAGGCGTCGTTCTGCGACCCTCGTAATAAATGTAGAAGAATTCGACCAAATTAAATTCCTCGCGCTTCTTTTTATTTTATCGTGTTCTGTTCTGCCCTCCTCCCCCTCCCCCTCCCCCCCGCCTCTCTCTCTTTCTTTCTCTCTCTCTCTCCAAATGCGAAATAAATGTATATAGTTTATTTTCTTTCTTTCTTTCTTTCCTATTCAATATCCGTCACACAGAAAGACGAAGCTTCTGTGGCGGCAAAATCGTCTGCAAAACGTCAGTTGTCGGTGCAATTGTTTACGGGAAACTGTAAATTTTCCGAGCAATATGACGAAACCATAAGACAAGGAAGAATTATAATCATCAATAATTATGATTAACAATACATTTTGATATGATATTTATGTTATAATATAAGTTTTATATTTACATTCCCTCCCTCTCTCCTATAAATAAAAATAAGGAAATTGCAATTCTAAGCAAAAAGGAAACGGTCTTGAATGAAGCGTATCGCAATTTGCGTACGTTTATCAGTAGAAATAACGAAATTGCGACGTGATTTCAGAGAACAGTCAAATACGCGAAATTAATGAGTGCACGATCACGCAGAAGCACTCGGAAACGATTTAATGATTCGTTAATATTCCATGTAAATTCGTTTGATTCAAACCTGTGATCTTTGGACAGTAAACCTTCCACCGACGGATTATTAATTAAAAACCACTCCCTGCAGTTCGGTTTGCAGAAACTGCTGTATTTATTCGGAGCATTTCCAGTTGATCAATTATACAAATGCTCGAATCTTTTATCAATTTCATTTACACGTAAAATTGCAAATCACTGTTAATATTGCTCAGTTTCTAATTGCGTATTAATTCATTTAATAAAAAGCTTTTTATTTCCGATAAATAAAAGAATTTAATTTAAAGTATTATTAAATTTTGTTAAGAGCGTTATATCAGTTAAATTCTCGTTTATATGTTGTATTTTCAGAGTAAGATATAATCGAGTTTTATTTATTCATAGCACCACCTGATTCATTCGGTTCAGTAATTATGTTAACGGAACAGTCGACAGGATATTCGACAGAACATAGGTCCTTCCTATGTTTGTAGTGAGGCAGACTTCGTCACTATGTTCGTTGACATATTCTTGACGTAGCATGACGTTCCTTATCTCGCAGACTGAGAGTGACTCAGGTGCATCGTAAGGCTTTATTTATTAGAGTACCATACCATTAACAACGACGCATAATATACAGCAATAATTATACGTTAACTATGTAATTATATATACTATTTAAAGCAAAATCATCAACAAATAATCAAGTGACTTCCAACACTTCGGATCACATTCTTTCACTTGCATTTATAAATAAAATATATAATATTCGTATTTTTTTATTTCACTTTTGTTCTCAAAGTGCTCAGTAAAATAAAAGATGACATCTCTATATAGCAAAAAAGATTAAGTATTCGCAGAAATTTCTTACGTTGATCGAGGGTCAATCTTGCGTTCTGCGATTGCTTAAGATCCGCCTATCTGCGCTCTCAAGATCTCCTTAGTGGCTCCTATCACGTCTGTGGATGGCCACAGAAGGATGGAAGAAGGTCGGGGATCGTTCTCGTCGGAGAGGGTTAAATCTCATGGGGACGCGGCGGGATCGAGCAGGCTTCCGTTCGCGACGGGTGTAATTTCTATTTTTTTCAATCTCGGCCCGAGGGCGTCTCAAGGGCCGACGTAATTTCGTCTTTGTGCCAAGGGATGCCTCGCGCTTAAGACCACCCTCGTTCATATATCTCGAAACTGGCGCGCCGGGCAAAGAACGGCGAAAAAAGGAATCGATATAGAAGGGCAGAAGTAGTATAGGGACAGAAAAGGCAGCATCCTTACAAGAACGCCGCTCGAACGAGAACTCTCACAAATTAAGCATCGACGCTACCAAAGAAGAAGAAGAAGAAGAAGAAGAAGAAGAAGAAGAAGAAGAAGAAGAAGAAGAAGAAGAAGAAGAAGAAGAGGAGGAGGAAGAAGAAGAAAAAGCTTTAACCAATTTAATCGATACGATTGCTTGCGATCTTTGACCACGCAATTCTGCAGACTCGTAAATTGTCTCGCATTCTTGACGGCACGCGGATCTAAGACGACATCGACACCCACTTTTATTTCAAATCAAGTACACGCTTAAATTAAATAGAGAAAAAGGTGATAGTATGATCAGTGTAGATATAATTAAGTGGCGAATTCTATAGTGATTAGTTATGATTTATTTGCTTAGTAACTCGCCGTTTAAATCTATTTTTGCGGAGAGACCACCCCTATTTCTCTTCAAGCCATTTATGCAGTGTCGTCATATTTTTATAAATAACATCCTAAGTATAATAAATGTTTCGTAACTTTCAGTCTAGAATTAATTGAATAACACTTCGACGAATATAATAGTTAAGTTTTAAATTTAAATGCATTAATCAAATTATTGTATAAAGTACAAATGGGATGTCATAATCACCTTTCTCCTCTACTATAATTTCTTGGTAATTACTTAACGTCACTACTTAACACATTATTGTTAAAACAATCTTGGCTCGGTCTTGTAAAGAAAATTTTTTTATCATTTGAAGTATAAGATGTTTTTATAAGAGTTATAATATGTATTAAATAAGATCTGAAGCATAAGATCTATCTTTATATGGCCGCTGAAAAAGGTTTTTCCAGCTTCTTTCTAAAGTAGGCAACCACGAGAAGCGTCATTCCTTGCATGATCGATCGAGCCGTAACGAACAAAAACGTGAGGGGTGCACTACCTTCGCGATACATATGTACAAGTCTACGTTACAGGCTCCAGGGCTGGTTCTACGTCGTCATTACAGGACGTAATAATACGACGTGCCATAGGAGTTCGGGTCAGGTAGAAAGGGCGAAAATTACACGGCGTCCGTGCGCGCGCTAGATTACACGAGCTCGTAATAACGGAGTCCCGAGGTGGGCTTTTGTCGATTACATTTGTCTATCGATCGATCGGACCGGTCGCCATCGCGTTACCTCGCGATGAGCCGATGAGCGAGCGCCGAGGTGTCGCGCGGACACGGGGTTTCAATAATTATATTCCAATTACGTCATTTTTTGCACCGTAATTAGAACACTCTCCGGCGAGAGAACGGTGCGAGTCGGTCGAGCGGATAACGGCTAATTAGCTGCAAGCGAAACGCCGAACGCGAATACGCCGATGTCCATAGGAGAATATCCATCTTAATTTTCGGTGCTAAACGTAGCATAGGGAGTCTCTGAACACCGGCGAGCGCTAAATCTAGAGGAAAGTTGAAAATTGTTCATCGCCTCGCAGAAAATTCTCGCTTCGATGAAGCGTAAATATCTTGCTTATCGCGCGCTCGTATTTTTGTAATCGGCAGCACGACGGTACACATGCTCACGCAGGGCTGCTCAAAATTGCTTTTTCTCATGCTCGAGAGTCTAATAAACAATTTTTTATCTTTCGAAGTCATTTAAAATGAAGTAATAAAAAAAAGTCGACAATTTCAAATAACCCCTATTTTGATGGTTTAAATACATATTTGATGATTCTTTCGGATACGTTCATATAAAACAATTTCGTTGTATAAATCATCGTGAATAGAAATTCACAATAATCGACGTACTAATTAATTCAGAATTGCTTTTTTCTTGATCACCAGACTTGAAGGTAATAAACAATATTTAATATACAATATTAATATATACTCTAATAAATAATATTTTATCTTTCAAAGTCATTTAGAATAAAGCGAGTAAAAAGAAGACAATTTTGAATAATCACTATTTTAATGATTTAAGTATTCTTGAATTCTTTCAGATATGTGTATGTAAAACACACAATTTCGGCATATAAATAATCACGCATTCGCTTGAACGCGATTGGAATCCACAGTAATCGACATATCTCAATTAACTCAGAATTGTTTTTTGTTATATTCAAGAGTCTAATAAACAATTTTTTCAATTAAAAGAAATAAACTAATATTAATATAAATTTAGGCAAATAAGAGCTATTAAAATTTTTGTATAATTAGACACAAATAATAGAACACAGCTATTATTTGTGTGTGTCTAATTATACAAAAATTTTTTTCCTCCTTTAATTCATTCTAAAAATAAAAGATCAACGTTTCGGTTGTTATTTGCAACTATCTTCAGGATAATACAAAATAAAAATAAAAATCAAATAATTCGCAATCAATATAAAAATGTGTATCTAATTGTTCTTAATAAAACAGAAGAATGCAAGTATTGTACAACTTCTGAAAACCTCGAGTGGTTCCTCATTAAAATGTGAGTACTCTTCATATTCAATATCAAAATTGTTACGTACGGTTTTCAGAAATGGTTCTCTCGTTCTGTTATAAAATTTCTTTTAAAAATTCACGTATCTTAAGAAAGTCGTTAGAAATGTGTCACGTCAGCGTCAGAAATTATCCTATTTTTAGTCAAAGCGAATCTTAATGTTTCAACAATTTTTTATCTTTTAAAGTCACTTAGAATGTGGCAAATAGACAAACTCGACAATTTCAAATAATCGTTATTTTAATAATTGAAATATTCTTGAATTCTTTCAGATACATTGGCATGACACAATTTTATAATAAATCACAATGCGTTCATCTGAAGGTGATCGGAAAACATACAGTGATCAACATGTGCACCAATCAATTCTAACAAGTCATGGCGTGTAGAAAGATTGAGCAATCATGATTAAAAGTGCAAACGCACTGCAACAGTGTAAACGTTCGACGTTTTACCGTCACTACTGCGGAGGAAGAACGGGGGGAAAGGGTTAATACTGCGCTGGTGAGTGAGTTTATCGGAGGGGAAAGACCGTATAATTTGACTTTGCCGGTCAGGTCAGAATAATCGATATACCGCGGCGCGTCCGACACAGGAAACATAGGCACGTCCGTTCGGCAGAGTTTAAATTGGGTGGAAATTATTTTCCCTTTACTATCATGTGCGCACACGTATAGGTACAATACGTACACTTACAATGAGACGCACACATAAGCAGATCGCACACACGTATGCGGTGCGCCGCGACGCGCCTTCAGGAGTGGGCAAATACCACGAGTGCAGTAGATTACCGATTCGTAGGACGTGTTTGCGCTATTTGGATGTGTGCATTACCTCGGTAAAGCGCATATGCACATCGACGTACGTAACGATGAAGATTTGCGCCGCGCCGGTCGGCTTCCATCCGGAGCGGAAATCCGTTACATGTGACTCTAGCGGCATCGATGAGACTGTATTACAGCGTTGTAATATCGTAAAAAATAAAAAAAATAAAAAAAAACCCGAAAAACTATGGCGTGCAATGCGCTACATAAAAAATAGTTACTCGTGCGACGGAACTGCGATATATTCGCGTGCGTGGCTATTTTTAGTTTTGGCAGCGAGTCGCACGCGGATGGTACGTATAAAGTAAATCATAAACTGAGTATGTGACGATGAAAATATTTCCTCTTTTTTTTTTTTTCATTTTTTATTCCGTTTCATATAAAAATAGAAGAATAATGTCGCATCGCGTGTCTACTGCATATTAAATATTAAGTACAGAGATTATTTATTACACCTGATGGATACGCATAAAATATATGAAACGTTAATATCGTGTTGATAAGGTATTATATCGCTGTGATGTTTTTATACTTACACTGAAGATTATTGTAAGACAGCTGACGTCTCATTCTGCCTTGTGTGGTTTTCTTTCGGCTGCTCAAGCGGCACCACATGTTCACTTGTATGTACGACCATAACTTCAAAAAGAGTATAGCGTACAACATACAAACGTACATTGCGCCAACTGAAACAATAAACGTAAAACAGTTGGCGTTAAAAGTAAAAATTTTAGGAAAAAAAAGGAGGGAGGGAGAGAGAGAGAGAGAGAGAGAAAATAGAATGTATTCAACTCCATTTTCAAAGATAAATATGTACATTTAGCATACTATATATAGTCTGTTACACGTACTACAGAATCTCAGAAATAAATGCGCGCCTTTAACGATGGAAGTGGGGTCTGAATACGGCCTAATATTTTTATTCTCTCTGTTTCACGCGTGCATACGCATTCGCTATTCGTTATGAATCTCACTTAAATTCCAACAGCGATATATTTCTCCCTTTCTTCTCGCGGCGATATACAAATCGACGTAGTCACCTATCAATTGCCATGAAATTTCTCAATTTCGCATGCACGACTGCGTATCGCAGATCCGTCCACGAAACCTGTGCATAAACGGCAGGGAGTAATGTCGACTTAATTATCGATGAGTATCATCGCTGCGATCCTGGGAATGCCCGTTATTATTATGCTATGCCAGTAACCATACCGTTGGAAAACCTGCAGACACGATGACGAAGGCGACGCCGGCACGATCCTCATATTTTCCGATATTTCCATCGAGAGTGTCGGCGGCCTCCTTCGCGTCCCGGATTGTTCGTATCTTAATTAAATCGCGCTTACTACCAAGCTATCCCGAGGTGGCGAGATTCCGCACGAGCGGAAGGACATAATTTCAACAGAACGAAACCGTTCCGTCTAGCCCTTTCGCTTCTGCGACGTTCTGTACTACCTGCATTTTATAACTTTCATTTACCTGCACCAGCGCGTCGAGTCTCATCGAAAATTAATATCTCTGCTCATGTTTGCTAGGTACAAGCCTAGCACAATCTAGCACAACTTCGATTTTTTTGTTCGGACAAATTGGCGGTGTTGGACCTTAAAAACGGTTTTTTTTTTTTCAATTTTCGCTTCATTTTTTGAGATATCGAAGTGCGGTTTACGGCACAACGTAGCACAAGCCTAGTACAACCTAACACAATTTTGATTTTTTTTGTTTTTCAATGGCGGTGCTAACTTCACAGATATCTCTGCTCGCGTTTATTAATTCCTTAGGACGACGGCAAAGTAGATTCGGTAACTACAGCGAGAGAAAATAAAGCAATAGATCGAAAAGTGTGCAATACTTTATTCATTCTATGGGAATTAGTTTGCGGACTATCGAGCAGGAAAATAACGGATAAATTGACCGTTGGTTACGCGCGAGAGTAACAGTCGGCGGCGTTAGCGACTGGCGCAAATCACAATCGTCGAAAGCGATCGAAAGCGACAGCCTCTGCCACAACGTCGACGGGCTCGACGACGATAATGGGGAAACGAGAAAGCCCGAAGCAAATATTACACGGCGATGGTATCGTTCGTTAATATATACATGCTCGTTGGCAACGCACGAAAGCGCCAAAGCGTTTCCGCGAAATATGCGCCGATGCGTGTATTTGCTGCCCCCGCAGGGCGATGCAGTGGCATGCTAGCTAAACAAGCTCAGGCACACTGCAAGGCAGTTGAAAAGAGGGATGGAGTTGTCCTCCGGGTACGTTCCGGCAACGCGAGCTGTTCTCGCCCTTCACACTTTTTCCTGTTATTTCCTCTGACGCTTCCTAGTGTCGTACAAAATAAAAAAATAAAATAAAAAACGATATCATGTTATTCGATTTATTTATTATCAAGTTACATATGTCAATATCCGTAAAGTGGGGAAACCTCCTAATACGTTAAAGTATACACGAACCCCCCGGAGTCCGTCTCGATCCTGCTCGACAACTCCCGATGCATTAGATGTTCAACAGTCGAAACGCGTCTCGGGACGCGTTTTAGTGCACCGCTCGTTGCCGCTTATACCGTTTATGGCTTGTCCTCCGAACGAGTATTCGCTCGGGCACATCGGCGACGTCATACAGCGCGTATCGAGTGCTCATACATGCCGAGGTAATTGCCAAATGTCGTGACGCGCATTTATGTACGTCGCGTATACGGTCTGTTGCAAAACGACACGATAGCTTCACTATCAGGATAGAGACTACGATCTCGCATTTCGGAACAACTCGTAAAAATGTATTTTATTATAATTATTAATGAAACGTATATCAAGAACGCGTATAAAGTATGACATTAATTTATTAACTTTAAATAGAAATGCTTCCTGAATATGTACAGCCAGGGATTTTTTTCAATGCGAGAGTTAAACATTTTTTAAATATATATAACTAAATATGTTAGATATAATACAATGTTAGATATAATCTATTTTTAAAGATGATTATTTTTCATATAATATAAAGTAAATTTTTCATATTAAAATATATTTTCCAATAAAATGTTTTCAATAAAATTCTTCGGCAAAGTTAATAGACCTCTCTAGAATCCACAATTGACCATAAAATCAATGCAAAGTGTTCTCGGTTCGTATAGATGGTAATAGGTAGGAAATGTGTTAAATTAACGCTAAATTGATACGGCAACGCCCTGAATCCACATAGGCGTGTACCCGATTGGATTACACATAACAGTCGAAGTTAAAAATCGATAGACGGTCAAATGTGTAATTTTTCAAAAATTGCTACCATGTTTTGGATAGCTATCCAAGCTACACTTGTCTTGTTTCAACACGAGAACGTGTTCCTTCGTTCGAAGTATCAGGATTAAACTCATCGACTCATCAACGCTACGAGTATCGTTCCACAAAGTTATTTAGTAGGTGCGGTAGATATCCTTCGAGCACTCCTAAAGGTCTGATGGAAAATCGGCAGAAAATTACTTCTCACTCTCAACAAAGTCATTAAATGCACGTATGTCCTACAAAGTATCGAGTCTATATTTCATCCGATACAAAAAAAATCGTCGAAATGTCCTGCCAATAGTGGCAGAGCGAGGCTATCGCGCCGATACATCCTGCACAGTCGAAACGAATCTACAGAGGTGTATTGTGCTACCATTGGTGCGCGATGGGGGTGACGGTACCGCGGGTGAAAATAGTTCCTCAATTTTCCATGGCAGTTCGCCGAACTGAGAAATTGCCAGTTCTCACCAGTGGGACTATTGTCGAACCTCGAAACCCACAATTTCCGATTCTGCCATTTCATTTTCAATCTTTTTACTCTTCACAAGTATCACCGCAAGAAGACGCGCAGTATAAAAAATTCTAAGCAAATTTGAATAATTGTAGAATAATATTCAAAAATTTAGGAATCCTGAAAAATTAATATATTGAGAGACTTTTTAGTTTAAAAAAGTTTGATAATATTAAAATTATAAGCTGAACGTTATCTTAAAAAAAAATATACGAATCTGCCTATTCTCTTTTTTCATTATTCTATAACATATAAATTAATAATATAAGAAAAATTATTTTTACCATCTATTAATTTAATTTGATTAATTCGAGTGAGAATATATAATCTATACATTTTTTATTTTTTTTTTTTGTAATATATAAATTAATGATACGGAATTCGTAAAATTATTTTAAGCATCTACATGCTTATAAGATTTAAATTTGTTCGATATTCATCAGCCTGCGAAGAGATACTTTTATTTGACACTTGTATTATTTCTCTTTCTAAGTACCATACGCTATGAAATGTTACAGCGAGGTAAGAATTCAGTTCTGCAAACGTCATCTGTCTTTGTTTCGCGCTCGCGTTGGCGGAACTTTTTAGACA
This sequence comes from Trachymyrmex septentrionalis, assembly GCF_001594115.1. NCBI lineage: Eukaryota > Metazoa > Arthropoda > Insecta > Hymenoptera > Formicidae > Trachymyrmex > Trachymyrmex septentrionalis. Next base: position 2,205,843 of record NW_017305569.1, on the reverse strand, counting down.
TACCTCGTACGAGGTTAAATTAATGTCAGCTCCCGAACGGACGGAAGAACAAACAGCGAAACACAATTTCCAGCGAGACCGCGCTTGGTATAACATTCCCCGGCGAATTTCATCGTGCACGCTTCCGTGCGAGTATCCCGGGCAAGTATAAAAGAAGAAGCCAGATCAATGATCAAGACTCCCCCCCCCCCTCTCTCTCTCGCTCTCTCACACAGAGGAAACACTCGACGACACATTTTCTCGTCTGCCAAGTTCAAGCAGTTCGGACTCCTTCGCTCCGAAGTGCACGTGAAAATAGTTTCTAATCAAAATGCATTGATTCACATCAGACGTGTCAAGAGATGGAGTAGAAAAATATCAGGAAATACTGAACTGATACTGGATTCTTAGCAATAGCATGGAAAAACAGAAGAAATACTTTCAAAAAGAAAACTTATTTGTTATTTTATTATTATCTTAACTTATTATTTCAACGTGAAATTATTATAGCAATGCACAAAATACAGTTAAAAATATATAAAAAGAGAAAGATACTTATAGAAATATTTTTAAAGGAACGAAAGTCATTCGAATATTGGAATGTGAATCGTTTCACATTCTTAACACAAAGCAGGAAATGTGAAAATTCCAGATACAAGAATTCTCCATAAAAGATTTTTACAAATAAAACCTTTTGAAGTATTCAAAGTGAATATATGAATTTTCAGTTGCTCAGACATAAAACGAAATAAGTTGAAACTTTACAATATTATAATTTAAGATCGTGAAATTTAAAATTAAACTATGTATTCAGATACCAAACAAATATTAAATTGAAATTTCCAGCAGAGATATTAAAATTAACACAAACCAATTATACGAGCAATAATTATAAGTTTTGTACCGTAAAATATTTTCTTTTCTTCCCTCTCGCATTACTTTTCTCCCTTAATTCTTGGCACCAATTCCGTTGCATTTTAAACATACGTGCTTATACAGACAATATATTCTAAAATATGTGAAAGAGGAATATTTGATTAAGATCCAGATCTTTACGCATCAGTTAAAATGAAATACTATTGTAAATTGTTTAGTAACGAGTGTGAGAGCGTCTCGCAGACTAAATTCTTCTTAAAGTACGTTTGAGATCATTGATCTAGCCTTCATCCTTGATTAAGCAGAATGAAACTATGCATGAATTTATAGACGCGCGCACGGTACAATTTACAATGAAACATGCTGAAGAATCTTAACGGATCGAGTAACTTCTCTTAGCGAGAAGCTGTATTTCGTTCATCCTTTTTCCGTAATACATTGATTCTCAATTTGGCCACTATTGCTCCCTAGAGCTTTTTTCCTTTCCTACCCTATCCTTCACTCTTTTTCTCTTTCTTTTCTTCTATTACGATATAAAAAACATAAAAAGCTAAAAAAATGCCTAGAAACTAAGACTATAGTCATAGAATAAAAAAAATTTATACATGTAATGTTTATTTTTTCATAACATCCATCAAACTTTATTGCCATACCACATACTCGTATATATATATACATATAAATATATACGTATTCCCACTATCGTACAATATGTTAAGAGTAAATTATGTGATAATCATCTTTTTCATAAGATGTCTTAAGAAAGACGCTGATCTGATATTTCATCGAAATTAATTAAATTTCCGCATTTATTACGCGCTGCTAACTAAATAATACAGCTCCCGACTGTTTCTGTATGAAATAAAAAAATTGTACGTGGCAATTTGTAGCATTTGATACGCGATGGGAAACGACAGATGAATGAAGAGACTAGAATTCATTTCCGTGCGACTGCGTATTTTGTGTCGCGAGTCGCGACGCGGAAACCGTACCTACGCGCGCGCGCATCCCATTTCAGAAGCCGATTCTTTCTCCCGTCGATGTAATTCGATTAATTCCTTTGTCAGGTGGTATCGAAGCCCGCGTCGAGGCGAACAATGTTACGGCTGCCGCGCGTTTCTGCATCGCGTGCGCATTGCACTTGGCGTGACAACACGTGGATGCAGAACTACAGCGCCCGATACATTTCCGTGCCGACGCCGGCGTATAAATCGATGCTCTCGGAAAAAAGGAGGCGGGAAAGGGGATATAAAAAGAGGATCGGAATCGTCTGCCATGGCGAGAAATGGTATATTTCTAACGCGATCGTAATCGGAGTAGCACCGTGCTGTATTTTCGATTCTGCCCGTACACCGGCGCATGAAAATTTGAGAGCCGGCGAAAAGCTTTGCGTTTCAAATTATGCGATCCGATATTAGATTCGACTTCAGACATAAAACGTTGAATTTTACATTAACAAATTCTTGACGATCTTTAGGAAAAACGTTAGGAAAAATCGCAATGACAAAAAGATGCGTACTAATATAAAAATATACCAAGTACTTTAAATGATTTTAAATTTCATATAATCATATACACAAAATGACTCATTATTATTTTAAAAAAATTAAAGTCAA
>NW_017305569.1:2185124-2203272 GCF_001594115.1 Trachymyrmex septentrionalis | reverse complement strand
TATATATATAATATCATCAAAATAATTAGAATAATTTTTAAAATTTTTGGAAAAAACAAAATTTTTCCTTCAACTTTGACGTCCTGTATCTTCGAATATGAAGTTTCCATCTTGAATTTGTGAGAAAAATCACCCCTTTTTTTAAGTACTTAATATCCATCCCGTATAATTTGAGTAATTATTAAACCGAGTAACTCGATTGAATCGTACTCGCTATGAGTTTCTACATTTTCCGCCGATTTATCAAACGACGAATTGTCGCGTATCGACACATGTTCTCTGTACTCATTATCACCCGTATGTCGCTGATGCTTTTTTCACGCTGTCCGATAATTACCAGGCTCGAGCCATTGTCGAAGGAGTCTAATTTAATACGGCAGCGTGAGTTATCTCATGCATTAATTTAATAAAACAAAACGCAATTAACGTAGGCGCTCAACTTCCGCGAATGAAGGCCGAAATCAGTTTGCCGAGTGAAGTTACGTGTTACAAAATTTTGGCACGTCGAAACTTTGCGATGTTTGGCAGGCGTATAATTATACCGGTAAACGACAGAGCGTATAATTTCGCGCAATGCGTTACACTGGGAGCGGGATGTGTCACGGGCATGGCTCGAAGCCATCCCGATGGAAACAGGAAAGCAACATGATAACGGTACTTATAGCTATATCTTGCACTGCGCGAAACTACTTCGTGCACACCTCGTGCAATTTCGATTCTCGATTATCTCAACTAATGTATATTGTCGAGGAACCCGATAATGTAAGATCGAGAGATTTATGAATATTTTAACATATATTTGTAAATATTGTTAGATTACTAGATCTCCTAAATGTCAATGACTCTAAACATTTTTTAAATCCATTCTGAGATAAAAAAATTTTATAATGTATTCATACATGTGTAACTTGTCATCACATTTGAATAATAAATTAATTTTTACATATTAGTGAGTTATCTGTCGATAAATATCTCAAAGAGAAAGTCTCTGTACACAGCCGTTTATAAATAATCGATTACCTTTCTGAGGGATTTAATCAACAACCGCAACCGCGCAAATTTAACCAACATGCCGAAATTAATCCAAAAATGCATTACGCGTAAAATGTATGTTTACAATACTCTGTTTGTAAATGTAACTACGTAGGGGCTAAAAAATGTAACTACGCAGAGGCTAAAAATGTGATTGCGTTAAATATTCTTTATAATATTAATTCTTCATGATTTATTTTAACCGGTTTTTCGCTGGATTTAAATAAAACCCCGACAAATTATCCAGTTAAATGTTTATACGCGGCAATTTGGAAGAGTTCCCATCCGCAACTACTTCGATCCCGAAGGAAATAACTCTCAGAGGAAACTTTGGTTGTCAAATGAATATCCTCCCATCTTTCCCCTTTTGCTTGCATTATAAGTTACGTAAGTTATAATGGATAGCGCTTCTATTGTCACTTAAAAATATTATTCCAAGTGTGCATATCGATTATAAAACAATCTATCATCTACGCGAGCAGCGTTCTGTATTATACCCGCAAGAAAGTCACAAACAATTCGCGACGCAACGTAAGTTCCTCGCTCGAGCGATGTGCCATGCGGGTGGCAAAGGGCGAACTCTTTATTTTCGACGATATCCGGCCGGATGCGAGCGATAAATTCTGCTCCTCGATTTGCCGTCTCGAGGGGGCCTTACCTTTTACACAGGCAACATATATTTCAGGATCGATCGTCGCTCGTAATTCACCCGGTACGCGTAATTCCCTACTTATGTCCTGACGATTTCTTCGCCCGCTCCGTCGCTACTTCCCAATCCTTCAGAATCGTTTCTGATTCTGGCACGATATCCAGTTGGCACGAGAGTGTAATCACCTCGTCGGGTCACCATGCGTGAAGGAGGATCTTGGCAGACAAAGCGCATTTGTTTCACGCACGCCTACACACGCGTGTGCACGCAAAGTTTCTTGCCATCGAAACTGTCAATTGATTACTCTACCAGACTTGTCGATAGAATGATGTTTCAATGACCACGGCCCATATTCTGTATACGTCTACTTGTCGGTATCATTAAGTAGCGACAACCAATGAATACTGCGTTTTTATCCTAGGATATTTCCTTGTCACTATCATTAGTTATTGACACCGACAATTGTTGATAGATGTGTACAGAATATAGACTCTACATTCATAGTTGATTCCTATTTTAAGACTGTCTAAAAATATTGTACAATCTTAAGATATTATAAACCAATCACAAAGTCGTATTAGCTTCTTAAAACATTACTTAAGATAAGAGACGGTCTTAAGATAAGAACAGATTATAAATACTAATATCTCAAACAATTGAGGATAATAATCATTGAGTAAAATTATAAACACATGTTTATAATTATTAATTCTATTGTAGACTATTCTCCGATTAATTTTCATTATCATTATTAATAATATGTTTAATCTAAAAAAGAACAACGTATATGTTATGATATTTTTCGCAATAAATTTTTTGTTTTGATTCTCTATCGGCAATGAAATTTTCACCTTTCGTCCGCAAAGTGGATTTTCAAATTTCAGTGCAGATTTTTATTATTCCGAATTGTATAAAAATTAAAAATCTAAAACACTTCTTATATGTAAAAGTTTTAATAACGATTTTTTACTATTATAAATGTTGGATAGTATTTTATTAATTTTTTTCAGATTTAAATTTATCTATAAAATTTACAATAAAAAATCGACTGTTTTTTAAAGTTCAACATTGTTGGCAGAAAGTTAAAGTACTTATTAGTATCAATATTAAATTAATAATTAATTAACTTATGATATTATTTAGCTTCTGTTTATGATCAGGTTTCAAGTCCAACAAACTGAATCGGCGCGCAGTTTAAAAAAATGAAAACTTTATAATATTCAATAAATTTATATATAAATATTATTAAGCGTCAAGATACGCTTCAATCAAATGTTGAATTCTTTCTCTTATTTGTATTATTCTATTGTTATGTAATTTATTATATGTATTTTTTTTTTTTACGTATTATTTCAAATAACTATAGTGTTGAAATAATGTAGAATTGATACGGCTGTCTGATATTGACTCTCAGTATCGCAATGTGATACCAAACTCTGATTGTGATATGATATTGATAAGACACACGTTTTTATTGGTCGTTGTGTATTCGTTACATCGGCGAACGATACGTGCATTATCGAAAAAGAGCACGATATCTTTCGCCGAGAATAGACAATTACCAGATCGAGTATATCCTTTATTTTAGGAGGGTGTTTCTTTGGTGGAATTGGCGTAAAAGAAAGTCTCCTTGAACAACTAACGCGAGCGTATCGAATTCGTTTCTATCCTCTTCCTCCCCATTCCCTATCCCGTATTTTCAATCTCCGGTCGAAAATATTATTTGTCTGTGACTCCTCGGCACGCTGCAACGTGCTTTTAGTCTCAAACAAGCAAAATGTATAATATAATATAAAATGTCATCTATTTCGCGTGCTCACAGCTTTAATGATACTTAGTTTGAGGCAATTCTCAAATATTGTAACGATCGATTAAAAGCAATAAAAAATACACGTATAATAATACTGTTCAAATTAATTTCCATTAAATCGAATTAACAACGTCGAATGAACTAAATATGAAACTTTTATCGATTATTTTATAGAATTACGTGTATCATTACTGCACAATTCTTAATATAATAAATTACGTATAATAGTCACGGCTCAAGCGTTAATTGGAACGAACAGTAATGTTTATTGAACGAACTAAAGACAGAATGTATGTCCGAATCGCTGGAGTGACCGCACTCGTGCATTGTTCACGCGACAAATCGTGTCACGGCTTGGCTGCTATCCGCAGGATCAGAGACACCATTCGATTCCGCAGCGCGAAACACTCACGGTACGACGTTCTTGGCCTGACCCGAAACCCTGAGGAAATGCGGGCTATTCTCGCGCGAGACGCTCTCGAGACATCCTCACTATGCTACTACCCGCCTGGATGTTTGCGGCGGAAAAGAATTCTGTAGAATTCGCGAGAACGGGGAAACGGCATCCGGCCACAACTCGCGGGGCACGCCGGTCGCAACGTCGAAACAATCCGTGTGAGATCCTATTCCTAATTAAACTCCTATTCAAAGTTTCAAGTAATAGACTTTGAATGTACAGAGTAGCTTAGCAGTTTGGACGTGATCTCGTATTTCATACAGATTCGCAATGCACTCATCTTCTAAAATTATCTCTTAAATAATTCTATCGGATTTCGAATCCGCGCGTTTTTCTTACATATGTAATATTATACAAACGCGTTATGTAACTTGACCTATCCAATGACGGAGTGAACCTAAGAATATTAAGTTCCGTCGATGTTTTAACACATCCCGAAGAAAAAATTCACGAATTAAAATTCACCATCTCTGATGTAAGGTATTGATGTGATATCTCAAACAACGTAATTCGAAAGTACGCAATACCGTAGCTGTCGGTATTAATATTCTAGGATTATCGCGGGCTACGTGTACTGGAATTTCGACGTGCCTCTCCGCGACATTGCGTCGCAAAAGCGGGTTCCCCTCGGCAAACTCGAACCCACGAAATCCACCAGCGACTCGTTCATTTCCGCAGAATTCCCCACGACATCGAAGTCCCCGTTGTAACGTGCACAAGCATGCTGTTTTCTCCATTCGCATTATCCGTGCGAGAACCAATTTCGTAGCCTAATTTTAGTCGGATTATCCCACGATAGCATAAGTGCATTCTATATATTCAACATAATTTTTACACTTCGAAGTAAAGCTTAACGCTTGAAAAGAGCGCTCAATACCTTTGTCTACGATAAGACATAAAAAAACTTTTAATTTATATATTATTGTAAATTATATTATTTAATTTAAATTATCTATAGGTATATTAAATTCAACTGTGTGTGTGTGTGTGTGTGTGTGTGTGTGTGTGTGTGTATGTGCGCGCAGAAGCAAAATCATTCTCCAACTGTCGTTAACAATTAAAATTAAAGAATAATAGCAAACGTATATAGAATATTAGTTAGACTTCTTCTCATAAATTAAATGGAAATCATTACTTTGACTTATGATAGGTGTTGTGTGCGTATGACACGTGTGCGTAGACATCTTCTTCACACCACCCAGCGACATTTCACGCTACGTCAAGCCTGCCGCTCGTTTGAAGTCCACGAAATTGGCTGCGCATCTCTGTTAACGGGCTGCGCCGCGAGAGACGAGATGAATTCTTGCACCCCCGCTTTTTTCTTCTCCCATTTATCTGTATATATGTACGTTATATATGTACGTTATGTATGTACGTGTGCATGAACTCTTCTTTTTTTATTTTCTTGTCAAAGACGATCCCATCATTCGGTATACCCGGATCAATACCTGAGATGCGGATTTCTCATTCTTTGTCCAAGTAATTTCGACGATTTGTCTGATCGTTCTAGAAGTTAGGACGAGCTTCTCGAGTTTAACAGTGGCGTTCGAACAAATTAACAACGTAACGGATAGGAACGGTTTGTTGCTTTTGTCATCTTAGTCTTTATCCCTTTTGCTATTCATGTAACAGTTATATCTTCGATAACTTTCGATAAGGTCAAAAATTAAAAAGTTCGGCTTTTTTTTACCACTGTCGACTTTAATGCAACTATTGATTTCATCAATAACTAAAAGAAGTCTATCTAATAAATAAAAGAAAGACTTTGTAATTTGAGTAATCAAAATCATTCAAAAATGGTCTTTATATATATACATATTTTTTTTTAAGTTATAATTTATTTAAAATTAAAAATATCGCTTGTGCTGTATTAATTTTTTTCCGAAAGTCAGTACAGCATTAGCTAAAAATTTTACAAAAAATTGAGAATATTGCTTAAAAAATTATATCAATTTATTTCAATCATTGGCGGATTTAGAAATTCTAGAAAGAGAGGGAAATCATTAGCTCATCGTAAGCAAAATTTTTTTTAAGGTTAAATATGAAAAGATGAAATATTCAATTATTAATACATTGAAAGAGAATTATTTAAATATATAATTCATAAAACGTGTTAATATAATTTTAAAGTATGTCTAAAATTATATTAACAGTTAACATAAAAGAAAAATAATATAATATAATCTATGTTTTATATATATAGAAGTTTCTTAAATTAAAAAGTTTTTGAAATATCAAAATTATAATTATTTCAAAAATATTAACCTTTTGAAGACGGGACTGGCCAGTATACCAATCAAGTATAGAAATTTATTTTATCTCTCATTTACAGATATATTTCCGGCAATATCTCTGGGGATATCTTACACAAAAATTTTTTAAAATATATTTTCGAGCTCCTTACAACTAGCCCTTTCAAACTATATGCCACATGAGTCAGAAATTAAAAAAAAATTTTTTTGGGTACCATAACTTGTCTCCCCTTTTTATGTGGATATTTTTGAGTGTTCACTTTTGAAAAATATGTAGGTCAATATGATTCCTTATTATTATGCCAAATTTCAAGTTTCTATGTCAAATGGTTTCAGAGAAAAACGGCTGTGAGAAACGGACGGACGGACACGTGAATGATCTTATAAGGGTTCCACTTTTCCTTTTGAGATACGGAATCTTTAAAACACCTAAAAACGATTCTATCGCGATTTATAAAATTATAAAATTTTTAAAATTTTTTCTTTTGGACTTTCCCTTCTGGACGGGACTGGCCAGTATTCTGGCCACTCATAAACTTGGCGACTCTACGCAAGATGTACATTCAATATATAGATGGATTTTCTGTAGAAAAAAAGGTTAATTTTAAAGGAAAAATCTCCGTTCTCAAAAGGTTAAAGATATCTATAATATTTATGATCCCATGGTTTCCCCCGTAGATTCGCCAGTGATTACAATTAATATTTTTAGCAGCAATTCAGTGTTTGAATACAAATATCTATACAATTGAATATAAACTGTAAGATAATTATTACATAAAATTTACTTTCTGTAATAAAGATTTCTTTAATTAACTGCTTGTCTACAAGCAAAAATACTAGGTTTCAAAGAATCATTCTATTACTCATGAAACAAACGTAAGACAATTCAAGAAGTTATTTGAAGTATCGCTGATTTTAGCGATTCTCTCATCATCGTAACTTCTGCAGGTTGGAAAAGCACTCTTCAAAGTGCTCTTGGAGACAAGGATCTACATTATTTATCTACACAACGTTATTCTCTCTCTTTCCTTCCCCACAATGGTAGTGTCCTGATATTTGCGGCCTCTTCAACATCGCGTTGATTATCGCAAACGACGATCTCAAGTCGTGGAGCAACCTCCATGAAAATTTGCTGGAAACAAAGGAAACGTCGACCGTGGAGTTTCGTTAACGTCCGTTTTCGTCGCGTGTTGTTTTCGAAAAATCAACCCTTCTTCCGCTCCCTCAATAGTATTTACGTACCAACCCCTCGCAACTTCCGTAGATGTACAAACATTCTAATGAGCAATCTTCTACGTCGAGTTTCCAACGTCGATCGTACGACGGAGACTTGGGAGAAACCCGAATTTGATTCACTCTCGCGCTCCTTTGTCCCAACCTACCCCATTCGTCCCTGCCTAAACCAACAGTATCCTTCAGCGCCTCCGCGCGACCCTTCTGTACACAGAGCCGAGTGTCTGGACGTGCAATTTGTAATTCCGGTGGAACTCATCGGAGGAGAACTGACTCACCGAAGAACTGCCGCTGCATAATTTGTAATTCCAAAGAGCTCCGGAGGAATCGACGAAGCGCTCGTGGGTGATGTGGTAAGAAAGGGCAAGCCGACGATGGAATCGGGAAGAGTTATTGATGGAAGAGACCGTGAATTCACTTTTCCCAAAATACCGAGTAAAAAATACTTCTAAACGCTTTCAATGTTGACTCTGAGAAATTTAAAAATAATTATTAACTATAACCAAAACCATATTCTCTTTAAAAAAAAAAAAATGGCGTGTAAAATATTTACTGCATATATAACAAAAATTAATCTCAGACTCCTCGCGTTATTCACCGGTGGAAGTTCTCATTTACTGAAGTAGACGCTGGTAGATTAAAGCATAATAACGAAGTAGTTATTCCGCGCGACCCGTCCTCTCTGGGGAGCCGGACGGAGAAAACGGAGGGGGTCTCGAATTAGGTGGCGGACCCAGATTTGTTATTCAAAATTCGCGGAAAGGCGTCCGCCTGCTCGCGCTTCCGGCTACGTTCGAACGTAATTTCCGTTTCACGTAAAGCTTTACCTTCGCGTACCCTTCGTCGTGCTTGTCAGGAAAGCGCGACAAACTTCATCTGACACTCTCTTTCCTTTGAAATGAATTGCGCATGCACATAAGATGACTCTTGTAAAAATGGGTTACAATTTATTACAGAAAAAGCTCATAATGTAAACTTAATAAGCTAAAAAAATAAAAGTGTCGTACACTACACTGTTCGTGCAGAAAAAAAGTAGGAGCCGTAATACTTTATTCATTTTGTGTGGGGAAACACGAAGCGTTCATTTCTATTTCACGCTGTCTACGTTAAAGTTATCCTTTTTAAATAGCAGTATTTCTAACATACGTAAAAACGTAATCGTCCAGAAATCAGAAAGCTTAAATGAAATGTCAAGATTTTTATTTTTAGTACCTAGGAACAATCTCTATTCTTATTTTGCAGCAGAATCCTCTCTTCGCCTAATTACTTATTCATGTTAAGATTAACGCTGGCACGGATGCCGCGGCGACGGTGGAAAACGCGCGGGGAATATCGCGGCATTTGCGTCACGAGACCGTAATAATATACGGTGAAGACATTTCCGTTCGTGGACGTTAACGCGAACATCGCGTCCGCGTAAACAAGAAACGCGGAGAATACACGCCCGCCTGCCTTAATTCGCGAAAGAGTTTCAACCGCAGCCTTTGTTCCACGGGATGTGATATTGCATTTCCATCTGTTAGCTGCCACCATGCTGAGATTGTACGGACTTGTCATGAGTCTCGTTAGCGGCGTATCTTAAGGATAGCTCTCCTCGATAAATCCTTAAGGAATAACGGAAGAACGATTTTGCTGAAATATCTAAAAGTTTAGCTAAATACAGATCTAAAAATAATTTTATTAAACCTTCAAAATATTTGGGTAGAAAAGCGTAATGAGCAGTGCTGTAAAAAAATTTTGATATTTTAGCAATCAGTAATTTGAGCGTTCTATATAATTATTTCAATGGCCCAACAAAATTCATTTTCAGATCTCTAACTATATTTTTAAATATTTCAACAAAATCTTCTTTTTGTATACACTGGCCATCATCAGCCAAGCTAACATCAAGAATAACATTTGTGACCGATATTCATAATCCATTTTTATTTCCAGACTATTTTAAGTAATGTCATAATATTAATACGACTTTGTCGTCGGTTTATAAATGTCTTAAAACTGTATTTAAAATAGCCTTAAATATAAGAATCGACTATAAATATCAGCTTATGTTGCTTTTCCGTTGTCCGTGATATAATAAATATTAATCCTCTCGCATCTTGGTAATTTGTATTAATAATAGCGTCGACTTACGTTGTGAGTCGATTTTATAATAACACATAGCTGCGAAGTGCGTGTGCAAAGTACACACTTCGGGAACGAATTTATGAGTTAACCGAAATTGAAAGCGCGAAGGTAGAGAATTATTAGAACACCCGGACATTATATGTGCGCTCAAGTATGTCCGCTTGCTCGTGACAGCTCGCCGCGAAGAGTGTGCAGCAAGAATTTGCAAATACCGTGAGGGTGGACCGGTAATTTCGAGTGACTAGATTCGCGCTCGTGTCGGGTGTGCAGAGATTACTGCGCTGAGCCAGATAGTCGTCAGCGGTCAAAATCCAGGAAAAGCAAATATTCTAAACTTGGGAAAATCGCACTTAAAATTATAACAAAAATGAAGGACGCATAATAGATATCACAAATTCAACATAAAATAGAAAATTTATATATTAAATGTTGCCATATAATTATGTCATTTATAATTTGGCTAGAAATTTGAATAAAATAACGTAAATTAACGTCACAGAGAGCAAACCAGATAGAAGAAAATTCTTAACTAAAATATATTCAAAATTTAATTAAAATATTATACATTATATTTAGATGATGGAATATGAGATAAATTGCAACATACGCGAACGTCTCGTTTTCATAAAATCAAGTTTAGAAAGCACTAAAATAAAATAAAACGTTTTATCTATAAATCTAATTGTACGTTAATTTAATCTAATTGTACGTTAATTTAATAATAATTTTATTGAACATTTCTCTCTGGTCAACAAATGTGCAAAGTAAAGCATAGCTGATTGTTTTATAAGTTAAAAGAGGATCAGAGGCTAATTAGAAGTCAAAATCACAAAGTCTTCTTTTCATGTCTGATCAATGACCGACTTTTCTACTGAACCAATCTCCACCGGCGAAAATTCTGCACATTTAGTGTTCTAAACAGAAGTATTTGTCGCAAATATATAATATTCGTAAAATATCCATCTACATTTTTTTTTTATCTATGAAAAATATGTTTTTAATTAATTCAATACGGTAATTGCTATTCACAATTGCTGTTATATCTTCTATTTTTAATAAACGAGGTTTTTCGACACACAATTGTATTTACATCGACACGTACTCCCATTGCCCAATCATCAAACCAAAGGCGAGAACCCTCTCTATACGACAATATGGTACCACTTAACTGTGCGGCAAACACTCGACGCCTTTTACTGCATTTACGGGTATCTGCTGCATGGGAAAATGCGGATGGACGAGTGCGGTTGCAAGAGCGACAACGAGGCGCAGACAGGGAGGTCATAGAAACGAGAAAGAGCGTTAGTTGAAAGGTCATAGGATGTCCATGTTGCATTTCTATCGGGTGTCACGTTTCGCAGTATCAACAGAAAAAAAAAACACGCTCGCCTGTCGGTGTAGGAGCACTTCCGAATGAGCGAAATTCGACGTCCGATAGTTGACGATGCTTTCGCATCGACCATCGTGATTACGGCGGTTGCCGGCAATGTGCTACGTGTCGCGTCGTACCCCTCAGTTCTCTCACTGCAGTTTTTTGTGCGTTTCAACCCCATCGTTTCAACCAAACAAGGAACCCGATCGGGAGAATTAAATCGTTCGACGTTCGCATTTGACAAAAAAAACAATCACCGTGTGGACATGACAACAATGATTGTCGAAGCATACGTGAAACGATACAATTTCGATAGGACAGGCAGGCAGAATCAAGAAAATTAAATAATTTTCTTAATAACTTAATTATAAGTAACTTGTTAAATACAAAAAGATTAATTTTTTACTAAAATGAAATTCTAATAGTAATGACCACAGATTGATCATTTATCATTATACAGAGAATCGAAGATGACTGCAATGATAGTAATCAGTAAATATAAAAACATAACAATAAATAATATACAATAAATTAAAAAGATTCTTCTATATAAAGAGAACAATGTGTATGTCAGTGCTTAAGAAAAATTCACCACAACTAGATCCTTTTATATAGGCGACGTGAGGAGGAAGCTGGAAATCGCAGCGGCACGAAAGGCAAGGATTCACATGAGTTTAGACTCTCTAAGCGCTTCTTAAAACTTCCCGTAGTCGTAGCCGAATGCGCTTTGCGAGCGGAAGTGCAGTGGCTTTGGTTCAAGCGTCTGGACTCTTTCACAGGAAGTCTTTCTCTCTCTCTCTCTCTCTCTCTCTCTCTCTCTTTCTCTTTTTTTTGCGCCGCCGGAAGTACTCCTCTGTCGCTCTTTTACCCATGATGCCCTTCAACGTGCAAGACGATGTATACGAGAACGTACACTCAAAAGTGTATTCACTCGTAGACACCGGGATCTTGATGTCTTTACGCGAGCCGAGATGTAAAGATGCATTCACATCAACAAGGATTCCCCCGAGATACCCGTCCCCGACGATTTACGGACGAAACTAAAAAAGGAAAATAAGGCTCCAAGGATTTCTTGGACGTTCGTCAAAGATTTCTAGATTTTCACCGAGAACTACTTCCTTTTTAAGGATTATTACCTACATGTGACTGACAAAACGTCCCTTTCTTCCCTATCTTTCTGTTGCTGTTTCTTTAAGTGCTTTCATATATTTTATCCTGCTTGTATGCAAACATGTATTGAAGTTTATTTTAAATAAAATGGCAGTTTCAATTAAGATACGCACGGAAAGAACGGTATTTAAAAATTTAATTAAATACAAATAAAAAATAATTTTTGAATCATCAAAATAATTAGATTTGTTCGCGTTGTTTAAAATCTTCAAAAATTTTTTCACGTAAAAAGAGGTAAATATATATTCGGATGTTGAAGAGAGAAAGAGAGAGAAAAAGCAAAGATACTGAGTGGAAAAAGTGCAAACGCAAACGAACCTATTATAGGGCGTTATAGGGCGCTCAAATCGATTACTAGAATGTTAAATCTTTTTGCAGCATTGTCATAACATAAAATTATTTATAAATTGTCTTACATAATTATTTTGTGTGCTTGTATCTTTCCTGGAGCTTTTTTATCTGGTTATATAATAATAATTAATTAAATAACTTTTCTTCTTATTAATATAATTAAAAAATGTTTTTATTAACCTTTTTATATTACAATATTCTCTATTAGTTAGTTTACGCAACCTAACTTATAACTATCACAGTTATTAGGATAAGGAGTTTTCAAATAATCCAATATCCGCAAGAACAGTAACATTTCCAGTTTCGTAGTGGCAAAGTAAATCTCGCGGAGTTTGAAGCATGACGATCCTTCACCTTCGACTACACTGCATCCCCGATGATAGAAGGTCATATGTTCTCCTGTCAAAGTTCAAAAGCTTCGATCCAACTTTGAAGTTTCATTGTCATCCATTACCGTTCAATCTGAGAGTTCTCTGGTGTGAAATCGCGACTGCGAAGAATGACTAAAAGAAACTTTCTGCGATCGAGCTTCAAATTATTCACAATTTAATGTCTTAATGTCCTCGCGAATATTCATTTATAATAACGATTAAAACTGAAATTTGTCCATTTTACATTTTATGAAGAATTTTGATATCAAGATTAGTAATAAGGGAATAAAAGAAATGATATTACTTTCTGGAATCTTAAAAGAAAAGAAATGGTTTTTCATATCCGTTCATTTCCTTTTTGTATGTCTTGAAAAACTAACTAAAGGTAATCTATTAAAAGCTGAAGCAAGAGGCACCTAATGAGCCACACACATATAGTTAACTCTACTACAACATGACTGTATTTTCCGTAAAGCTAAAAGATCTTTCTTTGTCAATGCTTCGAGGTCTGACAACTCTATTCTCCGCAAGCTTGCGTTTTGTCGTTTTATCCAAACTGCGATCAATCGACAAATCTTTTCTCTCTTTCTGACCATACAAGAAACTACTGATAATCAAATACCACGACAGAATCAAAAGTTTCTTCAACTTTAAAGAATAATTGAGATACTCCTCGGTAATAATAAAGTTGACAATATGAGATTCTTTCTTCGGATTCTAATGAATACTTAAAAAAAGGCGTTGATTCATTCGATTCAAGAAATTGACATTTACGTAAATTTATCTATATCTTTATGTCAAATATGTAAATGACAGAGAATATTAAAAACTACAATGCCAAGCAGAATTACCAGGAGAACACTGGCTTATTACGCTCGGTACCTTCCGTCGACTGCGATTAAAGATCTTTTAATTAAAGTCCAGACGATTTTCCATAAAGTTCCGACGTTTTCCTTGCGATTATTCGTCATTCAGAATGAAAAACTAAATTAGATCGCCGCGCGCGACAATACACCTATCGAATCGATCGCTCGCTTACAGAATGCGTCTGCACCAAAAGAATTAATTTAAATTCCTTTAATTAGACAAAAGTGCTGCTTCAGCGCTCGCAAACGTAGTTACGTTTTAATTACTTTTCTTCGAACAAAAAGAGGCTATGACACGTAATCCAAGGAAAAAGAATAAGATTGCGATTAGATCTGTGATTTAATTGATGAGCGCTGTAATGAGATTATACACAATTTCGCGCTTTCAGTTTAAAAATTAGAAGTGAATTAAAATGTCTAATACAACCGTTTGTCTTAATAGGTTAACGCGAGACGAATGGTTCGAAAACTCGTGAAGTTGTAGATAAAAGAGAGCACGAGGTAATTGCATTTGCATATAAACTTTGCAACCCTCCGCGGCGCATCGATCTGATGCGTGGATGACCATACATATTGCATTTAAATAGAATTCTTGATAGATCTCTCCTTCGAGAATAAATATGGCATACCATAATATACACAGAAATGATAGATAAAAAAAATTAAAATTAAATTATAATTCAATATACACGGTGTTTCAGACTCGCCGCACTTACTAATGATAGATTTTTGAAGTCATTTTGAAATGAAAATTCTAATTCCAAAATGTCAAACTTATATAATTGTTAATATTAATATAAACATTACGTAAGTAAAGATAAAATTACCGATATTTCTAACTATTGATATTTATTATTATGCTTAAGAAAATATTTAGCCTGGGCATTAACATTTTTATCTTAAAAAGACTTTAGAGATTTATCATTAGCAGGCTGAAAACGTCAGAAACACTCTGCTCAAGTAACACGATCTGACTGATGTTTAGCTGACTGCGACAGCAAAAATGTAGCTAGTGTTATAACGTTCTGCCTTAATTGCAGCCAAAACTATTTTATTTGTATTAACAGCTGCTAATAATCATTATGACAGCTAACAGAAAAGCCTAGAATGTTAAAACTTTTGCAATTGTTTTGATAATTTAATAAAGTTATTTTCAGATCTATATCTATACTTAATTTTTAGATGCTTTAACAAAATGGTTCGTAGATGAATGGTATATTCATAAACTCATAAATATTGTGTGTACACCAGTAAAGAAATGTGACGCTCGCGAACGGATTAATTGTATATCATAAAAAGAAATAAATTATATAAAGCCAAGCTCGGGAATACGTAAATGGTTTCGAAAGCTACGATAATTGCGTAAAATTACAGTTCTTTATGTGTACAACGATGATTGTTTTAATCACGACATAAATAGTACGAAAATATTATTTATGTAAATTATTTTAATCAAATCCCGATCGCTACACGTATTGTAAACAAGTAAGTAGTATCGTGGATGCGAGTGCACGAAATTCGCAAGTGAAACGATACGTAAAATGGCACTTACCCAAGCTGAATCCGGAATCCTTCACGTGGATGACCACCATCGGCATCAGTACCATCACAACGAGGTTTATGACGTGGAACACCATTCCCGTGCCATGAGCTATGATATCCTGCGACAGAAAATAAAGAGTTACAACAGGAAGTGGCTTGCATACAGTGCGTATAGCATACAACATCGTCGACATAAAATGACGACGGAGGAGCTAAACTGATGGACGCAGTGTTTTGCAAGCAAACTCGATATAATAAGCATTTTCTCTAACAAGTACAAGCTACTTAATGCAAAGGAGAATTTACAATTTATATTAGAAAATATTAAAGTATTTCACGGTGAATTGGCTGGAAAATAAAAAAATTTGAGAGAAATATATACCTTGTTAAAATGTCTTGATACTTAAATTACATCTAAAATTTATGTGGAATTTTTGTCGTTTGCATTGTAAGAGATTTGAATTATAAAGCACCGTTAAAATATAATATCAGCTATCTCATAAGTACTGAAATACCACACTTCTAATAAATTACATTTTTCATTTTTTTAAACTATATCTTTAAATATACTTTAAATAATTAAATTGCGTGAAACATGTGCAGATATTTTAATAAATAGCTATATGATAATTATAGATAATTATAGAAGTTAATCGCACAAGTAAGGAATCGTCAAATACTCACACAGAACGACCGCACTGAACATTTTTCCGTACTTGTCGCGATCACATATCGAGAAATAATACGAAACAGAGAGCAGTCGCGTCTAACTGCTCGACAGTTATCGAGCGAATGACAATAAGTACAACGACTTTTTATAACACAGAACATCGGAACAAGTACCAAGGTGAAGGTCACGCGCCAACCGTTCCGAAAGATTGAATAGCAAACAAATGATACATGAATTCTTTGTTAAATTCAGCTTGCTTTAATTCACCTTGACGTATCAAACTTTTCGTAGAACTGCTCGACTCAACGTCCGTTATACCGCGTCGTCGCGTAGTCAAGAGCACCCCTATTGTCATTCATGGCGCGAGACTCGGACGAATAGGTAGTGCCGCGAACTGCTCCGTGTGTCGCCGTTATCTTTTGAAACACGACAATTTTCGAGACATGAGAAAATCCGATTATTTCTATAAACATATTGCGATCATTTAATTGTCATTATTAACGTGAGTATAAGCATATCGAAATACGACTGTTCCAAAAAATGTGTATACGTATATCGTGCATTTTATCGTTTCGCAGCAACAGAATTAAAATGATAAAGAATAGGAACTTTAATTTATGCTTTTTTACTCACACATTTTATTTAATTTATGCATCGTGATATTAGTAGTTAATTTTTTTATATAATATTTGTTTATTCAAATACATATATCTTGTATTTTTCATTGATATATAATTTTCGGATTGACGAAAGAATAACACATGAAACGTTAGCTGAAATAAATCAATTAAAGGAAAGCATAATCGAAAGCATTGGTAATTCAATAGTATTTATGATAAAAAAACACATAGAGACAATTTCTTTAAACTTAATAAATGTAGTCATTGGAATAGTTCAACAAAATCGATTCTTTAAATTAAGAAATGCAATTGATTCAAGTTAAATTTTTAGGATTAAACAATATAGTTTTCGTTCAAAATTAAATTGTTTCAAATGAAATAAATAGGAGTAAATAGGAATTTCGCATCCAAATAAATCTTCCTCTCTGTGTAATCTATCTCCGAATTACACATCAATTATATTGAAACCATTTTTACAAGATATTGTATTAAAAGACATTCTCCGACAAACATTTCTCAAAATTGATTTTAAATACAAGAAGCAAAAATAAATTTATTTTTATAAAATATTCGTACGGTAATAAATCGGTTGACATGCGACTACGATATTTGTTTTTGTGTGGTATAGCGCGTCACTGTGTACAGAAGATCGCCTCATTCACATAACAATATTCAAACAGATAGTGAGAGATCTATATAGCATTATCTATCATTCCTCGATTTTTATAAATAGTTAGCAATTATGCATTAAATGTTTCATGTAGCAGTTACGTGTGTTCGATATTTCTTTTTGCGATTTTTATTTGTTAATTTATATCCTTCCACAGATACATTTTAACGCGACGGAAAAGCTCAGTATCTAAAAGCCCAACGAAGCTAACGCTACCGATTTAACTGAATAAACGAACCGCAGTCAGTTTGTCGTGACGCGTCGCGTTCGGAAATGGCGTGCAAGTAATCAGATTAAAAGACTTTTTCTAAGACCCATTTTTTTCCGACTTTTATTTGTCGATTTAAAGTGCAGGCTCCTAACGAGCTATGTAGATATTTTAATACGGACTTTATTTAAAACGGAAATGCCGCGTATAGTGTCGCACAAAAAATTTTTACTTATAATTTATCCGTAATTATATGCCCAATCGTAATTATTCATGAGTGTCAGTGAGTGCTATGTGAAGAGAAGACTACAACTTAAACATCTTCAGAGGAGGAGGTGACCTAGGAGAGGTATCAGGTGCCGATGGAACAACCTTGGGGTAAGTAATTTATCATTTATATAAATTAATTATTAATAATATTAAGTATTTATTTGATTTAAGAAAGATCAGAGAAAAAGAATTTGGTACATAAATTCTTAAAAACTTGTATTTAAGAAAAGTTTTTTTTTTAAATTACATATTATACTAAACGTTATATCTATTTAAAAAATAAACATAAAATTCGGTACGTACAATAATTATTTTTAAAAATATTAATTGTCTTTTGAATTCTGGTTTAATTTGAATATTCGTATGTTATAGAATCATTGTAATCAATGTAGCTGACAACTCCATCGTTGCGCATCGATTGGTGAGTGATATGTAATAAAATAACTTTCTTTTACTGATATAACGGATTTATGAAAAA
>NW_017305569.1:2182376-2185024 GCF_001594115.1 Trachymyrmex septentrionalis | reverse complement strand
TTATATATATATATACAATATATATGACATCGTATCGATCCATTATCTTAAAATAGAGAAACTCTAAAACAAATTAGATTACTAAATTCAAGTCATTTAATCTTGAATGTACTATCACTTATCATTTGTACGAGTATATCCTTTCAAAAAGAAATACATTTACCATATGCGGAGACAAAACTCGCAAAGAAAAAATTAGAAATCATTATATTGCTATAGTTTATATTGCATTAAGCGTATCAATTAAGAACATTATCAGAATATTAATAACAAATCGATCCGTCACGAAACGTTTTTTAATTTTCACGAATTTTAATTATATAATAAATTTCATTAAATTTGAAAACTCACAAATAATAATTATATGTGATCGTAACGGTCTATTTTATAACGGGCCAATTTTGTTCTTATATTCTGTCATCTGCCAATTAATAATTGAATTTATGTCAGTTAAAGTAATTTATGTTAATTGACGTGAAATCCAATTTATATTTTATAGATACGGAATAGTTTTATATTAGATCAAGAGGCCACTGTAGTGATTTTGTTATTCATAACAACAAGTATTTTGTTACCCATAGCGATTATTCACTTCCCATACTTATCGCTATGGATATAACATATAACAAAATCACTACAGCGGCCTCTTGGTCTATATATAAATTCTTTTATATAAAAATTATTAGTTTCGGCGCATTCGTAGCACCGTGTAAAGTTTTATGAAAATAAATTGCGATCTAAGTATTTTAAAACAAGAACTTCCGTGACAGTTCTCAGAACAAGCTATAATATTAAATTATTTTATGATTATAGAATATATCGTATAACTGCGAAAGATTATTCATTTAGTAAATATCCGTAAACAATTTAATACTACGAGAAACATTGCAAATATTATGAAACGTGCAAAGATAGCGGAAAATTATTACGGTTATATAAACTCTGCGCTGATATATTTATAATTTTGTATTTCATTAAGTAAACAACCATGTTTCTCTGTTTGGGCTTTCAACGTGCTCGGTTGCAAATGCACGAGATTCTGATGGGCGTAAATCATTGACACGTTGGTGTACATAACATATTGGCAGCCAAATGTAATTTGCCTTTATGGTGAAATAAACAAAAACTTAAATTAATTCCGCAATGATTTATTTAAATTCGTGTATCTCTCTTATTACGATGGATTGATGAAATTCAACTAAGTTGTAAATAATACATTTTTATAATCTTATATTCAAAATGAAAAAGTACAAATGCTTGATTCTTTGTAGAAATTAAATTTCCATAAAAATATCATTAATATGTAGAGCTTTATTTTCATTTAAAATTATTTTTGAATTCAATACACATATTTTATATATATATATATATCCATACATATATAAAAACGTGCATAGCGTTTAAAAGGGCACCATTTTTATATAGCAAAGGGCAGAATTATAAAGAGCAATAACATGAATGAAATTATTGCGAATATATGCAAAACGTGAGATTACTACGAGATTAATTATCAGAACAAAATGTGTTACAAAGGAGGATATAAATCACGGTCGTCGTCACAACGCTCACAATATTGAATCACGGTATTTCATCCATGCAATAGCGCAGTTGGCTGCTGTTATAGGATTCAATAAAAAATTACACACCCGTCCGAGACAAAAGGTTAATTATTTAAACGCGCTGTCGGACCCGTTTGACAAAGTATCGCATGAGCGTGATTTATCACCGGCAAGTTATTATGGCGCGGAAACAAACACTGACGCTCGCGGTGAGAAACATTCGCTCGTCCGGAAAATATTTCGCTTCCGCGTCGCGCACTGCAGGCCTGGCTGCAAAAACTTCTTGTTTTATAGTCTCATACTTTGCGAAGTTTTGTATCTGAAGTAATTACCCTTAAAGACTAACGGTACATTTCATAAAGAATGCAGTTTTACAGTTCCCTCGGAACTCAGTTGGTGAAGGATGCAGGAGAGATTCTCAGAGAACCGTGGAAAAAATTCCATCGAAAGCGTGTTGTTTCGCGAATTTTATATTGATTAATAAGTCTCGTTAGAAATGATTTTTAACCTGCATGATTTTAAACCTGCAATTTATAATATATTCAAATCTATAGAATATATAATTACGATAAAATTTTAAATAAAGTCCATGAAAGCCAACACTGGATGGAATTATGTAAAAAGTATATGTATTGATAAAAATTAAATATATTAGATACAATATTTCAATCCTTTGTTGAAATCATCTTCAGTATAGATTAACAAAATAATAAGAATTATTACGCGTACGTTAAATATAACAGAGATACCAAAATTAATAACATTTTTTCGGTGTGTTATCGAATTGTAAAATTTTATGAATGTTATATCCTAAAAATTATCAACAAACACCTTTAATTTGATAGAATATCAGTATGTTCTAAAAATTATCAATGAATATCTTTAATATTTGGTAGAATACTTAATTATAAGTCACACACAAACAATAAAAACTAAAATATTAAATCGTTTTTTTATATTATATCATAGTCTAATATACAAAACAATAAAAACTTATATATATATATATAATAATTAAGATGACAGTTTGAAACTAAACGAAAACAAAATAAAAGTGTACAATTATTTTAAGCTTATGAAAGGTCGACA
>NW_017305569.1:2178243-2182276 GCF_001594115.1 Trachymyrmex septentrionalis | reverse complement strand
ATATTATTTTATTTTTATTTAAAGCCATTGTCTTCACACTCTGTTATAAATCATAATTTTTTTCAATTATTTAAAATTGTGACTTGACAACCTTAAAACTTAATAAAAATTTTATCAATAAAAAACAAAGAGTGCAATATACACATATCTAAAATAATAAAACTCAAAAAATATGTAACGGATAAACGGTATCACATGAATTGAAAATTAAAATCCACTCGTGATGATCACCGAGCATCCGAATGAAATCGTGGAAAGCTGTTTTCCGGTTGAATATTTATTGAGCGCTTGACCCAATTATGCTGTACAAAAGAATGCCATAAATTTGATATCAAGATAGATGCATATTGAATGTTTAAAAATTTATACAAACCATTACGTTTCTTCTACAAATAACACAATAGAATCAGCAAAAGCAAACTTAATATCGTATAGATGAAGTTTTTTGATTAATAACGAAAATTATTAATAATAGAATTTGTTTGTGTAAATATAATTGTAAAATCTAATTGTAAGACTTAAAGAAATGAGAAAATTTTATTCGATTAATTCAAGAATAATATTAATATTTTAAAATGTGAATATTATTGAAACACCGTTTCGTTAAATTTATAAATAAGGATTATTTTATTAACGTAATTATTTGAAATATATTTATTTACGTTATCTATTTACTAAAGCTAAGTACAAAGCATAAATACTGAATAAAGCCTGGACTCGATATTCTGAAAATGCATACATTTATTATGAAAGTCGTCATCATATCTTCACTACTAGCGCGCCTCATATCATTGTCACAGTTGACACGGCAGTTAAAAAATGCAACTTGCAACCAAACGTGGCCGATAAGTTTTCCGTACCATCAGATAACTACGTGTTTAAATTATTAAACGGTACGAATTGCACATGCAGGTCACATAATAAAACCCGACAATTTCATTCGAATAAGCGCGATCACGTAAATGGTGAAAATACATGCGAAAACGGGAAATAAGTTATCTGCGTGCGATATGTTATAGTTCTGAGTATTAATTTGCTATATATTATTCATAGGGGAACTGCGCACTTCGCTCTGACCGAATTATTCATACAACGTTGTAATTATGCGTTCGTCATTAGCCGAATTATTAGTCGATTAGCAGCTGACGATTAATCAGTGAGTAATTATTGCGTGCGCTGGCGAGGTATCGGCAGTAGCGTTTGTATATCAAAATGGATTTCATTTCAGAAAAGGAGATCGGCAAATTGAGTTCGATGCTTGGACAGACATTGTGAATTGTATCGAGCTGATTATACATCATGTTAAGTAATTGCATATGTACGAAGGCATTTATATATCGTTGTATCCCATATACAAGAGAATATTAATATGAACATAAATTTATACGTATTTGCCAAAATTAATTATTCTTAACTTGATAGATTGCTGTTTCTAATATTGCAATTTTACTGAAGTTTCATTTACGCAAAATAATTGAAAATTTATGTCTTCATCCGCGATTACTTTAATCTAGGATAACTTTTCGATTCACATTCGATCATCGCGGAATTGCCATACAACATAATTAGTAACACATCTACATTATGGTTTAAGCGTTTATAATAAATATGTAAGAAAATGAATAATAATTGCATGATCTCCCCGTCATTATTCATTTCCTTATATAGTTGTTAATTTACGTGATGACTAGAATCGACAACTACACGCAGCGACGATAATCGGACGTTTCAACAGCCGGCGATCTTTACGACAGGGCGATAAGAGAACAGTGTGCGAGAGATTCGATGTTAAACCCCTGCCGGTATTATCGGTGTAGATAAAGCACTATGTATGGCACCGTCGACTTTCACCGGGAAAAATATCGCCGCGTTTATCTGCTAGCCGAGGAATCGTCAAATCGATCGAATTGATTTGTCCGCAAACTTCAATTGAGCAGTATTCTTGAACGTTATAATGATCGTCAAAAGAGACAGTAAAAAAACATCATTACTAATCCGCGATGATATATTGTAATTGTTATAAAAGAGCATCGTTTTAAAGTTCTATTTATCTTTAATGACAAAAATTGATACAATATTTTATAATTATACCATAATTCAAACAAATTAGTTTTACACCGTATTTTTATCGATGCAATTTAAAAAATATAGTAGATAACATTCATAAAAGAGCCCTCAAACTGAATAAAAAAAGTAAGTTTAAATATTTTACGATAAAGTGTATAAAAACATAGCAAACAAGTATATTTTTCATCATGACAGATTAGAACAATTTGTGAAGTAAAATATACTCTTCTTATTGCCGCGGACACACAGCAATGTTTCAGAATATTTCACAGAGGTGGGCTCGACAGTTCATCGACAGTTCACCAAGCGGAAGCTCAAGGAAGGGGAAAATGCAATAAATGTCTCCCCAGTTTCAGTACTTTTCCTTGGTTGTAGAAAGTTACTTGTCGCGAGTTCCCCATATCATTATATTATTTAGTTCTCCCATTCCTCTACAAAAAAAAAAAGAAAAAAATAACCAGTCAGAGGTGAAAAGCGTGCAATGTATCTCTCTGTTTCTCGTGTTTATTTCTCTTTGACTTTGCCTTTCCCTTTATTTCTGGTTGTTCTCTTCGATGCTCACTGCGGGTGTTACAAGAAGCGAAAAAGCGCACGAACGAGAGATGACTTCCTTACGAGTCAAGAATTCTCTTTCTCGCTTTTGATTATCTAGGACTTCATACAACAAAACTTGAATGCGTTCATTCCCGAAGAACGCGAACGAATTTAATAGAATGCAATTGCTTGCTTATTACCCGAGTCATCGCTCTGACTTCATAAGTCTATGTTAAACAAGATATAATTTAATTAATTAGTCTTGTTTAAGCATATTTAACAAAATAGCATAAGTATCAACAGATATTTTAGAAATATCTAAAAAAAGGTTCCTTAATTATATAATCAAATTTATAATAATAAATATAACATGAATAATATTTTCGCTTAAATATACATTTTGTTTCTTATAGCATTTTGTTCTTCTCTTTAATCATTTATAAATATGCTTTAAGATACGTGTATACGAGTATCGTAGCTTTGAATAAAACATAACATCGATATAGATTAATAAAAATCTGTGATTACAGTGATTATCTCGATAACTGTAGAGAGAATAAATAAATTAATCATTCACATAACGTGAAATTTCACAAAGCTGTTGGTGATGCAACCTCGCCGATTTTTTTTTTATTTCCAATCGATACAATGCAAAAGCGTCGACGCTATTAGGGGCAATAAATTACAATGTAACGCTTCCCTTGTCGAACGAGCTGCGGTATCGCACGACTATCGTTCAGTCGATTACCCGGATATTGGATTTGCTCACTTTCCGCTCGTACGACCCTTATACATATGTATACCAAAATATTTGGAAGAAAAATTCACTCACCACAGACAGTCCTTTCTCGATCAGCAGACAAAGGCCCACCGGCACGGTAGAATCTGCAAAACAAATAAAACGAAAGAGGTCGTTTATCGATCATACGGCTTTACGTCGCTTTCTCTTCGCAAATTTGTCGCTTCCTTCTGTTCTCTCGCTGTCACTCTCTTCTTTTAGAAAGAGAGAGAGAGAGAGGGGGGGGGAGGGAGCTTTTGCCTTCCTTTTCTCACTTTTTTAAAATCAGCCGAATGTCGAAATGTGCAGCCGGCCGGTCCCGGCCGAGGGGAAGAGAGGAAGTGACAAGGGCTTGTCACTCGGAGTGACGATATAGAGTGAGAGAAGGGTGGAGAGAAAGAGCAAGAGGAGGAGAGCGAACGTGGCGAAGGCTGCGCAGCGAGGATAAACGCTGCTGGTGATCGAGAGCGTCGCTCTCGATGCATTCGGTAGGGAGGACATAAAAAAAGGAAGAGCCGATATCGAGCTAGCAGCGACGAAAGCGTCTCGTCGATAAATCATCCAAAATAGCACTCGATATAAAGCGGAAGTACGATTGGGCGCCGAGCCTGACGTACGCGCACACGGAGCTCGTGGAAAACAATATCGTCCCCA
>NW_017305569.1:2153727-2178143 GCF_001594115.1 Trachymyrmex septentrionalis | reverse complement strand
CGATATAAAGCGGAAGTACGATTGGGCGCCGAGCCTGACGTACGCGCATACGGAGCTCGTGGAAAACAATATCGTCCCTATTCTGCGGAATGAGAACATGTATATTATGTAATCATTTATTCGTCTAAATTTTTATCGCAGATCATCTGCGTTTTACTGCTGTCTTTCATTAGTACGCAAGGAAAATGTTACATTCTGAAGTTGCAAGATGAAACTTGTAGACATCAATTCCATCAATCAAAACAACCTTTATGGTATTAATTGAGGAAACAACACAATGACAGATTGAAAAAAATGTTTTTATTTACATAACTTTACTTTAGGAAGTCATTGTAAAAAAATCGTAATTAATAATTAAATAACTTAAGGGGTAATTCGTTAAAAGAATATTTTTTTTAAGGAAAAAATGACTTTTTTTTGTTCTTAATTTTTCTTGAAATCAACTTCGGAAAAATTATTTTCGAACTAGTGAATTTAATTCAATACTAGGTTAAAGTTCAATATGGAATATTCACGAATTCGTATAAAGAAAATTTCTAATATTCTTAAAAAAGTTAGAATACGCTTCTCGATGTATAACTTAATGTTTAACTCGATGTTTCACAATTTAAAATTGTATTAAAATAAAAAACGCAATATCGCGAAATAATGTTAATGTACGAAAAACAATCATGACAGAGAAAAGAGTGTTTTAATGGATCATACATGGAAAGAACGAGTGATTTCGCTGAAATATTTAAAAATTTAGCTAGGTACAGACTTGAAAATAATTTTATTGGACCATCAAAATAATTATGTAAAACGCAAACATGATAATAAAACGTTCAAGCATGATAATAATAATAATAATATTACAAAAAGTTTTGACATTCTATAGTAATCAGTTTGAACGTTTTACACAATTATTTTTATTTTAATTACTTTGATGGTCCAATAAAATTATTTTCAAATGTGTATCTAACTAAATTTTTAAATACTTCAGCAAAATCGTTCTTTCCATGTAGTAACTATGGAGACGATATCCGATTATACACTTCGCACTTGTAAGCGAAGAGCTACCGTTCGATATTAAATCGGATTCGCATCGTATACGAAATTACGCTTAAGCGGGATTATTCGAGGATCGATTCTAACAGTAGGATTTGACGAAATACACAATTCCTCTTTTATTTTACGTCATTCTTCTTATCGTTTTCCCGCAATTGTTTCCGGAATCGAGAGACGCTTTCGAAGATTACGTGGATTTTCAGCGTGGATGGGCCATACGATAGCGATCGCTGTAGCCGGTAAGATTTCACCGCGAGAGTGGTTCGTCGTATTCTTCAAAGTATCGTCCGCTTTGGGATAAAATATGGGTGAAACTTAAATAAGTTTAAGAGATGCAACCGGATGATAGGCAAACTCGCAGAATTGGGAACCGCGAAAGCACCGTGTCGGGGAGATCTGCGCGAAGAAATCCGGAAATGCATTCGCCTGCGGTATCAAAGATTTTGATAGTATAAGTTATGGCATCTTAATGAAAACATGGGCTGGGCTTCCAAGATATTTAATCCTTTCGAGACTTCGAGAAAATATATTAATATACATTGTGACTCCAGTTATTACATCAAACAATGGAATTTTTATTATTAAAAAAAAAACAGACATGTCAGCCTTGGTTTTAATAAAATCCTGTATTATTCTACTTTCTATTTTTCTATTCTTTTAATATTACTGAATCTGAGAACAAATATTTCAATTAATTTTATTGCCAGTCACTTCTAAATTAAATATCGACTTGCAATAATTTAGATAACCTTATATGATAAAAGATGGTTGTTTCATGAAATTTTTATACGAAAATGTTATTATAAAATATATGTCAGTTATAACGTCCCGTATATATGTATAAATCGTGTACAACTACACGCAAGTATCATATATCACAATAGTAACAGTACGCGAGTATTTTTGCTCTTGCAGCTGTTATTAAGTACGTGAACGTTGCGCTGAGCTATGCTAATCCCAAATTAATTTTTGTTAACAAAGAAAAGAAGTCGCACGCTAAAGCGTGCAAAATGTAAATCAGGCAATTAAGAATGCATTAGTCACAATTAGAGGCTCTTCAGTAATTTCTGTGTCATATGTAAACTTCTCTATCTTACTGTCATTCTAGAAAATCAAGTCACTCTCACTATTGATAGAATTCTTAGTTAATAAAATAAACGTTTCAATATAGGATTTACCATAAAATAAAGTGTAATAAAACTAATTGTAAACGCACACTCGGATTATGATAAATCGTATGCAGCTTTTATATTCTTTCAATCAATTGAACAACTGACTGGAAGCTTATTTGAGATTTTATTATTTTATGATACACTCCGATATGATGCTATTATGACTTTACAGCTGAATAAACGTTTTCACGTTTTCCCGACGAATTTCTACATTAATTTGATTTATAACAACAAACGCTACGCAAGAGGATTATCAAACCCGTTTACTTGTTGTCTACTGGAACGTGCATTGAAATTTACATCAGTGTCAATATATTCCACTGTTATGTTGTACCATGATAACCACGATAAATGCGTTACGAAAACTAATCACTTGTGAAAAGTATAATAAACCGAAATAAAAAAGTAAATGTGAAACGTTAATACCATTTTCGATTCGATTTTCGATGTATACACATACATACATCATTTATTCTTGTGCGCGCAAATGTTTTTTCAGCTTTCTATTATGTTTATTCTTCGTTCTATCGTTTATTCTTTTAATCTCATTGCCGGACGTGCATAAAAAGAAATTCGGAAGACCCGTTTCGGGGTGATGGACGAAAGTTCAGCGACGATTGTTACAACATGCTCACGTCGATTAATTACGAACCCTTTGAATTCGAATACGCTTCGCAAGTCACCGCTGCTTTTTGGCCTCGACAGGGATGAGTCGCAGGGCCGCTTTTTCGAGCAAATTACGTGCGCGCGGCCGTACGGGAGAAAAAGCGCGGAGGCGTTTATTCGGTGAATTAAGCGCATCGTTCAAAGTGCATAAAAGCGCCCGGGAAATTGGAAGCACAGCCGCTTTGATAAGAGGATTGAAATAAAGCGACGAAAACAATCCCTTTAGCTCAAACGGTGAATAAGATACGCCAATAAAAATACCTTGATCGCGTCTTTATATTTATGTAACGTTCACGAAATACACGAGATATAAAAAAAGGAATTAAATAGGCACAAGTAAAAAATTTTTAACGCTGCGATGAATATGCGAGTTAATTTAACAATAAATTTATTGAGTAATATTTACAATATCGATAAATTCATTTTGCAGTAAATAAAATTTTATATAAAAAGTTACCCAATACATCTATAGAATTAGAACATATAATGTCTGTAAAATTAAAAATAAAATCGTCATTAGACTGTCTTATCTAACTTGAAACGTTCTGCAATTTAAAAAAATCTGCAAAACTTTTGATGAAATTTCGTTACGTATCTTCCAAGTATAACTTGTAAACCTTTCCAATCGATCTATGCTCAGAAGCCCAGAAATAAAACTTGAACAGCATCGCGAGACAATGAAATTCCTCTCGTCTCCTTCATAATAGAACAGGTGACAAAATATTTATGCAAAAGTGAAAACTGATAGTAAATGGGAGAGATTGTGCTATCGGAATATTAATAAAGCAGAAAATGTATCAGTTTCGGTGTCTGGCACTCTAATTTAGTGTTAATTAATGAAAACAAATGACGTCTCATATTTCAGAACTCTCTGTGATTTTCTTCCTTCGCTCGTTCTCTTGTATCTTTTTCCTGTTCTTCGACGATATGCCGTTGAATAGGAGATTCAAAAAGGGATTTGAAATCGAGGAGAAGGATGGCGAGGGGAACAACGGGGAATGTATAAATCCGGCTGATGTCGAGCACGGTTCGCTAATAGATATTAATGGAACCCTTTTCGTCGTGGAAATTCGCCCAGTTTTTCACACCGACCGCGGGGCATGATCGCGAAAGCTCTCAGAGTTCGCTTCATCCGAGAGAAATTATATGAGGAAAAAATGGCTATGACGAGAGCGAGGGGGGAGAGGGGGAGATATGAGAGGAACGGGGGTTTAATGGTTCACACACACAGACAAATCGCGCGTAGCAAATCGAGCCGCGATAAATTGCGTTGCGTAATTTCGTCAAAGACTTATGCATTTTTTCTTTGATCTCCTTAAACTCCATTTGATATCCCGAAAACAATGTTTCACACATGATGGGTTTGTTTCACGTCGGGAACGGACTGGATTTACGAATGATGGACGATCACCGTTAAAATGATACGCCGATTTCAATGCTACAAACGGCATTGCGCGACCGACCTCCGAGTGCATTTTATTGCACAAATGCCAGGGAATGTCAGCATTGAAAAATCGATGAAATATTTCGGTCTGTTTGGCGATGCGTTTGTTTATTCTTAGTGTTTGTCGTGCAGTACGTTATAAGATCCAATATAAAAGTAAATAAAGGTATCGATTGCAACAAAAAAGTTACTGCCGTAATAAAAAAAACACTTCATGCATCAAAAAAGAGAAAAAGATATTAGAAAATTGTAACTTTTATATATTCATAATCTTTTAGCTGCATTCAAAATTGTAATTTACATTGAAAGTTTTATTACGACCGAACTTCATATGAAAACAAAGTCGCTTTTTTATTTTACTTTTCGCATTTTAACTTAAATCACCATTTGAATATTTGCAGAGTAAATTTGAACTTTTCATGTAAGCATTTCTAATGATTAAATAAGTAAATATTATCATAAAAAATAGCATGCGTTATGCTTGCAAAAACTGAATATTTCGAGGTTATTTTATCTTAATTATAAATAAAAATGAAAGTAATTGCATGTAATGAATAGAGATGAGTAGACACTAATGGCAAGAACAGTGCTACAACATTGGCAAATCTAGAGAGAGTCGATTTTATTCAAAAAAAATTTATTCCTCCAGAAGACGCATTGAGGGAAATATTTCTCGCATCTGTAAATTTTGCCATGTCAAAAGCTAAATGTAAACGAAAGAAAGTACCTTTGCGGCACGTGTATTTCACGTGAAGCAAGGATGACGCCTCAACGGATTACAGTAATCTGCCACATAACGACGAGGCCATCGCGTTAACGGGATGAAATTTTTCCGAGGTTTCATCGGAGAAGGAAAAAAGAGAGAACGAGAGAGAAAGAGGAAAAGAAGAAGAGCGAGAGTCGAGCATACGAATGTTAGTGTGAAATAGACAATGATAGCGAGCGTACACCGGGCTTGAAGGCAATCGACCTTCCACCCTCGAGCCGATCTCTGATCTCAGCCGCTAACTAATTAAGACTTTTACTTTTTCTAGTCTCTCCTATCACTCCTAGTTGGTCTCGGGCGGCTGCGAGTCGCCGCGTCGCTCGAGTGAGAAGACGCCGGTTACACGGCACAGCTCGCGAAAGCTCATCGTCCGAGATGGCGAAGATGAGAGAGAGAGAGAGAGAGAGAGAGAGAGAGAGAGAGAGATAAAATCCCGTCTGGGGCGGATCTTAATTAGATTCTGACATCGAGTTGGCGACATTCTTTCAACGCGTTTCATGAAAGTTTGATAAACGCCGGACGCCAAGTAGGCGCAGTGGCGCGTCTTATTTTGCACCGTCTTCAACCCTCTTCGCTAATACAGTAATTAAAGTTAACGCGAAAATTGTCGCAAGATATACTTCTTTCAATAATAAGTCGGTTATTATTTCCGTTTTATTAATTCAATTTCTTGTTTCTGTTTCATCGGTGGAATTGGATGAAAATTCAAGCGTAAATAAAAAGATCGATTTATGGACGATAAGTCAATCGGTATTATACAAATCGTGTATATTTTTTAATTACGGAAAAACGATGGCTATTACACGTATCGTTTAAAAAGCATTTAATTTATTGTTAAACGGTGCTTTTTTTAACGCTCGGACTTTAAACCGATTATTTTTATGACGTCTCGGGCGTTAACACAGGTTTTATATTGGTCATAAAAGCGCCCGTGTATCGCACGTTGACGCATAGTCATGCGCCATCGCGATATAAAGGAAGGTCTTAATTAGCACTCATAATTATTCGTAATTAGCACTTGACGCGCGTAGTTCAGGCTACTCTCGACGATGCCTTTGGGTGGCGGTGGTGGCGACGCCGCCACGCTACTGACTGGCAATAAAAAGGCAACGTAAACCGCGGACGGAAAATCGCCTCTTTTCATACCCCACCTTCCGACTTTACTGGGTTCTGTAGATAGATATAACGTATACACAACGCCACCTTTCTTTCGCTCTTTCTTTTCACTCTCCAGGTCTCCACTTCCCACCCCCTTACCGACAAGTCCTTCTTCCACTCTATCTTTCTTTATACCTCCTTAATCCAGGAATGGGCTCGCGTCGTCGCCCGAACGGAGGCTTCCGCGAGCTTTAACCGACGCTACCCTGTTTTCGTCTTCAAGCAACACACAGAAGAGATTTATAAACGCAATTCTAAAACGATTGCGGCACAGAATGACGTTTTCCAAGCCTTTTACCTCTAAATCTTATTATGACCATAAAAAAACTCATAATGTTCTTAATATCTTATGGTAGTATTTCACTTTAAACAAGATCTCTAAATAGTCTATAATTACATTTGATTAATATAACAAATGTACCAAAGTGAAATAGACATTGCCAACATTTATTTTTATCTAATCTTTTCAATTCTTAAAATTCATAAAATTTCTGTGGAAGAAAATCTTGAACAGAAAATACAGAGTTCTACCTACTTCTCGCTGTCTGTAGTCTGTCTGTGAGTTCTGAAAGCTGAATTTTTCATACTCTATCTACTTCTGTCTCTAAGTTTCAAATATGCTTTTCCAATATGTATATATTCAAAAACTATTAATTATTTTTTCAATTAATGATGAAACGCTTATTCAATTACTTTTTTAATAAATGATATCTATTCATACATGAAGAGAACGATTTTGCTGAAGCATCCAAAAATTTAGCTAGATACAAATTCGAAAATAATTTTGTTAGACTATCAACATTTCTAGATAGGACACTCAAACTGACTGCTAGAATGTCAAAATTTTTTACGTTTGAGTATTTATCTAAAAATTTTGATCGTTTAACAAAATTATTTTCAGATTTGTATCTAGCTAAATTCTTGGATACTTTAGCAAAACCGTTCTCTCCGTGTGTACGTATTTTTTCTTTATAACGTATGCAAAATTTTCAGCCTCAAATAACTTCCAGCGAAATATTTTGTGCATGCATTGATAGTACATTATATTCCATATATCGATGCATCTTCCTATATTGATTTTTGTAACGAGAAAAAGAAAATCATGCGGAAAGATAATGATACGCCAAACCGCCAGATCTTTAATCAGAAATGCACGGGTGGAGAGATAGAAAAAGGTCCATAATAGTTCGGTCGATGCGCACTTATAATAAGTCTACGTTTAGCTAGGCCGAGCACATAGGTAATAAACGGGAGGGATGCACAGATAGGGAGTGCGTGCGGAGGGATTTCGTGAGGGCGATTTCACATTTGATTCGATTACTTGCACGCCGTGCTGCTCGTGCGCGGATTAAGTAATTCATACGACGACCCGTTGCTCCTTTCCCCATTCTGCGCTTTAATGACCAGCGCGAACGACGAAACGTACAACATCACGCCCGACGTGAAAACTTGGCCCGGAAACTCGCCTTTCGAAATTAACGCGAAAGCGATCTCTATCGCGCCAATTCTCTCATTCCAACGCCTAGTTCGCAGTCGCGTCGGTCCTTTTAAAATTTCACCTCTCGTGAAATTCATTCTTGCGCAATTTTGATAGCGGTTTGGATAAGAGATGAGGAAAAAGTGATAATTGTTTCGAATATTAAACTGAATGCAAAACTCGCTTAAAACCGTCTGCGTAAAACGACATGCGAACCAATTATTCCGAGAGAAAACTAAAAGGGGAAGCTAAAGAAGAAAACAAAAAGAATCGTCAAAATATTCATTTTACGTAAATGTAGCAGAGTTCCTGAGTAATATTCTCCAACAATTTAACGCGGTTTATCCATGAAAAATATTATATCTAATTGTAACCGTAATCTAAAGCGACGAGATTATTATACGTAGGTATTTCGATAATAGATATTCTTTCGCGAAATGTGCCATTACAACGTGCGACACAGGGGGATTGACAGCTACGGTGGACATCGTTAATTGCTTTACCTCAGCGTGGTTGTTTTAGCGCTCGGCGTGCGAAATTCACAGGCACGGCATGCAAATCTCGCTGGATTCGGTCTTAACACTCGGCGAACAGAGAGTAAGATACACTGCGGCTGGGCGCCGACAGTGTTGCAGACGTTATGAGAAACCCAGTGAGCTATCATGGCGGTTGGCTAGATGGTTGGTGGTCGCCGGTCGGCGTACCCTTTCACATTTAGTCCCGGACTCGTTATACAGCGTAAGGGCTACGAGCATTGAGTTATAGTTAACTTTAAGTTACCCTAGAACTTCCCGTCCCGGAACTTCCGGAAAACCACCGAACGGACAGCCGCATACACGGTTCCCTGGCAAGGTCCATTTCCTTACCCTGGAAACCCTGGGAACGAAAACCCGAAGAGCAAAAAGTGAAACGATATATTTATCCAGATCTTTTTTAGTCTTTATTCTCGATCTTGCCATTGTTAAATCAAAGCGTTCTTATTTCAAAACATATGACCTGCATCCGTCATCTATAATCTGTTCGAAATTGGAGCAAATCTGCATAAATGATCACTAAGAAAGTTTATTTTAATATTTTCACTATATAAGATCCAGTTATAATCAAATCAACTCATAAATCTGTTTTTACTGAAAAATGAAATGCGAAACAGATAGATGGATTAATAATTCCGATAATGAATAATGATTTCATATTCGCTTTCGTTTTTACCTTAATAATACATATTAAATACATATTAAATACATATTAAATATGTTAAAAGATATTAATATAATAATAATCACAAAATATTGATCGAACAAATCAAATACTGCATCTGGTAAATAAACACGTAAATGAAAAACTACAGGTTTTTTATTCCTACACTGAATTAGAATTCTCTTTCTCGCTTTCTCCAAATATCAAACATATATTTACCTCACTTTAAGTTCTAATAATCTCCAACCATTTGTTTACAACTACAGAAAATAAACCTTATAAATACTCTTCATGTTTATAAAAACCTACGCACGCTTTATTAGTCCAGTGTTTCTGCATTAATTGTCGAAAAATATCCGCAACAAAATTTTAATTGAGCATATTGTTCTCGAATCCGACATTTTTTTGTAGCCATTTATCGAAATCCGTTCAAACAGTTATTTAACGCGTTTCCGTTATAAATAACGCGACTAAAGTTTTAATAATGCCGAAGTAAAGAGAGATAGATCCATAGAACAGATGCGAATAAAAAAATTTATTTTTTTTCTATATAATGGATCTAGCTGGGCGAATATCTGATACTCGAAATTAATATTTTAATAACTAAACGGCCATTGCGAGAAGCCTTGTATTTTTAAAAGGTAATTTAGGCTAGCTCGCTATGAAAATTATTATGAGAAAGGTCGCACAAAATAGGGGTAACGAAACATATTCTATCCGGCTCTCCGTAGAGGGTAGGCAGAAATAAGGTCGGGTTGATTATATAAAAAGGAAACGAATTTACCGTTGGTAGGAGCGACGGCGCTCGACGCAGATTCTAAAATATGGGAACTATTAGCCGTAGTTTCCCATGAGTATTACGCTCCCTTATGTGTAAATGATGCAACCTTCCATAGCGGCTTAGTCGACGTAAGCCGCCAGCGTTCAATCTGCACTGGGGATTGAGACTTAGGAAAACTATAACTATATGGAAATTATACAAGAATCTCTTTTAAAATGACTTCAAGACTAAAAGAGTAATTCCTCCAGATAGAATCGATTTTAACGTCAAAGGGATCAAAGGAAAAATAATACTATTTTTATAAACATTATTCATTACTTTTTTGTGTAAAATGATATGAATATAGAAAATCAAATATTATATTTTTAATACTGTAATAATAATATGACGATGAAAAATTATTTGATAGTACAATAAAATAACTCTTTAACTCGAAATATATAACTCGTAGATATATTATAATAAATAAGATAAATAATTCTTGTGAATAACTTTTAAAAGATGTTTATATAGTTCATCAAAAAGAAAGATACCTACGTTATTACAACTTTTTTTATTTCGCATTATTAATATTTCAGAATCTTTTCATGATCTTTCTTCCTGTTGTAGCTGCTGATTTGCAACCATTGTGCGTGCAATCCGCATTTAAAACTGCACGTACGCGACTGTTGCACGTATGTAAGTTATGGCGTTGCAACCTCGGATGAAAACGCAACAAGCGAGCACACTGCGCGGCACTAAGGGGACAATACGCGAAGAATATGTTCGCTATTTAAAGGAACGATGCCTTGCGTGCCTTAAAATTTATGCTTCACGCGAGACTCGTTGAATTTTGACCCACTTTAAAAAGTCTAGACTAAAAACATTACGTCACAAAAGCTAACGAGCTTGAATTCTACTGAGAATGATATTGAAATTCTACTCACAATGAACGTTGTGCGATATTGTTAATGACCTGTGAAAAATATAAAATCTAAATGTCAATAAAAATATTAACTTCACGAACATTTTTCTTATATGTATATTTATATTTAACTTAATTAAATATAAACTTACTATTGCTATATATAATAGTAGTATAAAATATTTGACGAAATAGAAAAAAACATACGTATTAGATATTGGAATCTTTGAACAAAACGTGATAATTTCCGCAAGTACATTATATAGGGTAAACTTAAGTAAGATGGTCATCTTACTCATGTTTGTTCCAACTTAGAATCAGAAAATAAAATTACGAAAAAGATTCGTCTGCGTTAGTTCTTCCAGCATTATATAACAGAAGCAAATTGTACTTCTGCATTACAAAAACACTCGAATACTCCTTGAAATAAGCAACTGAAATAAACATCTAGAGAAACATTCAGAATCGATGAATCCCTGGGAGATGGGGAATTACCTCGCCAAATTGTTTTCACCTTTTTGTAATTTTGCAATACGCGAGTCATAACGAGATAACTAAAACAGGGGCTGAATTGCCAGACAGAAACAGACTTCATTTTCCCTCCCATCTCGTATCAGCACCACCGACGTTACCCCGTGCACTCCTCTCTTCATTTCGCTCCGAACCATTTTAACGCATTCTCCCTATTCTTTTTTTTATTAACTTTTATATTTCTGCTTGAACGTTATCTATGGTCAGCTGCCAAGAGAAGATAGAGTTTGACTTTGAATTCTCAAACTATTATTCATTATTTTCTCGACGTTTTGTATTGTTCCCGTTTCTTTTATCCTTAGCGGTAAAGTTATATGAGTCATTATAGCTGAGCTTAAAAGCGAGAATATCGGTGGATATTCATATTACGTATAGATTAAATAAAAAAAATATGACTGGGAAATGATGAAATTGAATTACCGCGGATACTAGAGAATCAACGTGGACCGACCACGACCCGCGACAATAAAAGCGGAATTTAGAGTCTGGCATAGCTTTCCTTCTCTCACTGATGGAGCTCGATTTTATAGATTTTTACAGCGAAAAGCTATTGCGAGCCAGTCAGCTTTTCATTTTAAATACTCAATGAATAGATATCGTATGGGATAATACGAATTTCTATGCATATTGCGATACAATTTGACAATTTTCTTAATATTTAATTTAAATAATTTTCTATTTCTACAGTTTTTATTGTTGCTTCGTAACTTGGTAATTAACCTTGTTTTGCTTAGTACATTTTTTACGATCGTAAAAATAATTTTCAGCATTATTAAAATATTCTGTAACAGTGACAGAATTTAAAAAGCTGTCTTGAAAGGCACAAGTCACGCTGTTAAACTGTAAGATGCGCTATCAATATTTTTCCAATTGACATACTTTCGTTTATATCGACATAGACGAAAGTCTTACAATAAATGTCGATCATTTTGTAATCGAGGCCACGAACATTGACAGCTTTGTTTCCTTTCTGATCTGTTGAACGAATATAAAATGACATATCGGCAGTTTTACTTACAGCAGATCAGCAACAACGAAGGATATACTTCGCCGCCATCATTCTTGCCGCTAAGGAAAAGAAACCATTGCCAGGGATCCACCCTGATTCCATATCTGCAATACAGAATAAAATACTTTTATTATTTATGATATATTATAATTATTATTTGGAGGCATATTACATCATTAATTAATAATATGAGATTTTTTTTCTTAATTAATTTAAAATATAAATAATTTCCAATAGATATTTTTAACAAGTAATAATGATTTAACCCTCTGTCTCTTTGCAACCCTGGTTTTTTTTGTAAAAACAAAATTTCACTCTTAAATTTCTCTAAAATAAAGAAGTCCGATTCCCTCTTTTAAAATATATTGCTAAAAATTTTTTTTATAAATATCTTGCTAAAAACATAATATAATGTTTAAAAATATTGAAAAATAACTATAAATTTTTCCATATTTTTTAAAAGCGTAAAACAGTAAAAAAAAACTTGAACTGAACGGAGGGAGTAAAAATATCATTGCAGACGGAGGGTTAATAATTACAATAATATAATAACAAAACCGACATAATATTAATTGTAATAATACAAATGGTATACACGTGAAAAAAATAAATTACAGAAATATATTACAAACGATTAAATGCATGCAAAATAAAATCACCGTCGATAAATTTATTTATATTTGAAGAGATATGCAGCTATCTTGTTGCATTAAAAGAAAAATAAAATCGAGTAACAAAGGATAAATAAAGATAAAACGCGGCACGTTTTCAATTATAATCTTTAGTTTTTCATGGTCGGCATACTAAGCGTGATGCAAACCAAAGAAGCAAACGCTTCATTATTATAGTCTGTCTCTGGTAAGATCTATTCTTCTGAAATGGTTGAGGAAGGAACAAAAGAAAATAAAGGGAGCAGGTCTTTGTTCTTGAGATAAATAATAACTGTCGCATCGTACCGCGTAAAGGGAAGGAAGCTCATGCTAGGAAATAAAACGATTTCCCTGGAAAGTCGACTCAATGGAAATGCAGAAAACGTCTGTCCCATGATTGACTGCGATCTTGATGTGAATCTGTGATTTATTTTGATGGCGCACGTCGGAAAATATTATAAACGATGCCGGCCGACTAAATCGTGCCGGATTATTTATTGGCAATTTCGTAAAATGGCACTTTCTGCGCGCACACGAATCATTAATTTCTGCACGTAAATCAAACGGAGTTATGCAGAAATGGGACATGTCTGATAACATAATAAACAAATGGGATATATGCTAAACTACGATATTCGATTAAGTTATGTTTGTCTGTATACTATAAAAAGCTATATTGATTACAAAAGCTGTACGGAATATTCAAATAAAATTAGCATAAATTTAATACGCTTTGTTTATAAATATCAATGTGATAAAGTCAAAATTATAGTGAGTGAAGACAATTAGTGTAATGTATGATAATTTGTAACGTGCAACGGATGAAAATAACCTTCTCATTTATTTTGAAACAGACAAATGTATTCGATGGCTGTCATCACTGTTGCGTTCATAAGAATACATTCAACGTGTCTTATCACTATATTAATCTGAAAATGCAATTTACGATCGGTATCGATCTAAGCCATCGAAAACATTATTTTCTCGGGCAACGCGCGAGATAGGTGGCCGAAAAAAGGATACCAGCCGAAAAAAGGTGGCACTGTACACTAATGGCTTCAGGTCGTACATACCCGTTAACGATAATAAATGAGGCTTATGGATCGAGTAATTAAAGTATTCGAAGTCGACGCGATTTGTTATAGACAATATTTATTGGGACGCAATCATCGACCTAGTTCTCTGCGGAAACTATCGGTCATGTTAACGCAGTTACGGTAATTGAACAATAGCATGGAAAAAATGCGAATCTCGTTCATAATTAATTGATGCAACGCATCGTGTGACAGCCGATCGGTAATAATTTGTGAAAATATCTTCACATATGTCGATACGCACATAAATAATGCAACATACAATACAAATAATGCAAATTCCAATTTTGATATAGCAACGTTTAAGTCAATTAAAGTTTACCGCTTTGTATACGGCCGTAAAATAATATGCGGAAAAAAATTAATTAATTATAGGAAATCAATCTCAATCAATCATTTTATTTTACGTCAAACTAGTCTATCAAAGTCAAATATTTAATAAGAGATGCAACTGCGCACTGTGTCCAAATATTTCAAAAAGCAAAACTTTGGAGTTTTTTACCATTCTATTAACGTAATAAATAAAACAAAAAGAGCTAACGTCAAAAAGAAAAGACTGTCCGGTATCCATTCATTCATTCGTACTCATAAAATATTCATTTCAGCAAAACGGAAAGATTCATCAGTGAAAAAGGAAACAATCGTTCAGTGCTGATGATTAAACCGATCCGGCCTCGATACGTGTATACACATGATGGATGCGTCTCATAAAACATTTTTTCGAGTAGTCGAAAGTTAAGGGGATATCGCACTTATCGAAACTCATCGCTTCGAGACGTGAGCAGAAACGATATTAAATTTCTTCCCCGGCGGGAATAGCCGTCTTGATCCGCCCGTTAAATCCACGCTCGTTCTTCGTCCGCCGGAGTTCGTTAATACAGCGTCACGATAAAATCCCCAATTTCACGTCGAACGTGGTGAGAGGGAAACGTCGGGTCCTGGGGGGTGACTCTCGGTGGGTACAAGAGCGCACGGAGGTCCAGATTGGAGCAAGAGTTATGGCGCCAATATGGGACAGGCCCGAATGAAAATGTGAGCGCGCGAACGATTCGCATTAAATATTAATACGCGCGAAACGAGACGTCTCCCTCACTTCTATGATTGTAAAAAACGCCGAAGATGATTCTTCTTCTCTGGAATTAATGGTATGGCCTGAAGGCTCGTTTTAAGGATTGGCTCGGTGAGGAGAGATGAATTGTTCTGAGGGAAAAAGTGAAGGGAGCGCAGGTTAAAATTAATTTAAATATTTATATCCGGATAAAATGGAATTATTAACGGTCTTTTCTAAATAACAATTTATTTAAAATATGACATTATTAATGATTTCTCATATATCATATTCCATACGTTTTAATAAATCCATTATTACTTATATATATAGCATCTCTATTCTTTTCTTACAAATCAATTTATCTCTTCATTTTGCCCCTCGCTATTTTCTTCTCAATATTGATTTATCTAAAAAAAAAATATCATGCGTACAATGTGCGAAACCAAATATTCAATATTGAGAACTATCAAATTTCCAGTAACGTTAATTCTTTCTACGTTGTAATAAATAATTACAGAACTCTATAATCCAGATAAAAACAATCAACAAGTTCTATATTCTGATACAACGCAAAAGTTTTTGTAAAAATAGCTGATAAAGCAAGACAATATAATTATTGTTGAGACAATGTCAATATTTGAAAAATCACAAATCGATTTTTAATATGTTATGCCACGACTGGAGTTCAATAATATTAGTCTTTATTTTTAGTGCTTCGAGAAAATTTGATTACGCGACAAAAAAAAAAACAAATTCATGTATCTTTCCATTACACAAATTGGACATAAAAATATTTATAATTCCTACAAATTTCAGCAGAGCTTTGAAGACCAAGAAAACAAATTAATTGTCCTACTTTACTCGTTTGTCTTATCCATCTCTTCTTATTTGTCGCTCCATTTATAACCGCAAGAAGTATAACAATTTTCCAAGAGAGAGATTTAATAATTCCTGCACACTCTCTTATATTAAGAACTAAGTCGTGAAAATGTAGAGAAAATAATCCGAGATCGACGAAATCGTGCCTTGAAATAAACGCATATTCGTATCTCAAATTGCATAAATTATAATTGCATGGAAAATTTCTGAAAAAGTTTTACGAACAATCCGCACAATGGATACGAAAGACAAGGCATCAGAAACTTCAGTAACTTCCTTTACCCACCTCCGCGGACTTTTATCGATAGCGAGTCTTTCGTCGAGAGTTCGATTAATTGAGCTCTCTCGCTGCCTTTTTTCACTTCGCAGAGAAGCATCTACCCGTTTTCTTACCGACGTGCTTTTTTTCAGTCGCCAATCTACTCTTTTCCCTTTCCCACCCTCATCCCATCGATTAATCTCGATCCCAGCAAAATCGTGTCGACAGTCTCATCCTCGCGATTCGGCTGTCGCTTGCTCTTGTTCTTCGCGAATCAAGTCTGGAAAAGTCTTTTTACCGGCTGAAACGAATCAGTCGAGAACGCCGACTGCGTTAAATGGTTACGATTTCTTCGAAGTGTTCATTCGGAAGTGCCGATAAGTTAATTAAGCGGTGACACGATTATACGCGAAATTATCTGGCCGATTGAACATTACATCATACACAGCGCGTTGAAACGCGACGTACGTATTAATTGGAAATGTATCGCTACACTATTAGATATACATATATAGCTCTAAAGATATCTATCTAAATTACGAATCCAAACATTCATTCTCCACGTCCAAGATAAAGATTGATGCAAGATTCTTATTAATTATTCAATTCATCAAAACATCATATTAAACTAACTGCTCCCAAAATATATATTGTATTTATCCATTGTACAAATATAATTTTTAAATATTACTCATTGTGAAACTGGATTATCTAAGCAGCACTGAAAAACAATACTAAATTTTAATAAATATTTGTTTAATATAGTTTTAACAATAAATAAATATTTACAAAATGTAAACATATTTATTCGATACAGAAACTAGTAATGTGATTTAATTTATAGTTCTATAATTTGTTTCATTGAATAAACATTTATTTAC
This sequence comes from Trachymyrmex septentrionalis, assembly GCF_001594115.1. Taxonomy (NCBI): domain Eukaryota; kingdom Metazoa; phylum Arthropoda; class Insecta; order Hymenoptera; family Formicidae; genus Trachymyrmex; species Trachymyrmex septentrionalis. Next base: position 2,161,177 of record NW_017305569.1, on the reverse strand, counting down.
TGTAAGTAAATGTTCATTTATCACTATTCAAAGAAATATTACTAAGACTTTAGTAAATTTTTTCAGTGTAGCAAATTAAAGGCATCAATCGAATGCTAAAATGCTTTGGACTCGGGCATAATCGCTTACGGCCGTTCGTAGCTGCGCTTGTTTCGGTCTCGTATGAAGCGCGTGTCGGGGCTACCTCGAGCAATTACGTCGCAAAAGTTCGCTCGAAAGTTTTTCTACGCTTAACGAGCGTGATAAATTTCTGTTACGCGCCCTCAGGAGCGGCCGGACGCGAGGCCGAGAGTTTACAACAGCGATAAAAATCTCGTTGAAATTATTCATGGACAACGCTTACGCTTCTCTCTTGCCCTTGGAAGAAGAAGGTAGCTAACTTACTCCTCTGAGCACAATATTCTGCAAGCAGCGCGCGTCTAGCAATAGTATATCAATGCACGTAAGAAAATAATTAGTTCTGACAATGCGATTTTGTGATTCAACCTAATTTATTATTGATATTTTACATCAAGATGCAGCTTTACAAATAGAGTATAAAAAATATTTAAGCATCAATTATTTGAACATTGAATTCGTGAGTACTGGTTCGTGGCCATCGCTACAAGCTAATTCAATTGAAAAAGGCAAAGAACGCGCGCGCGCGCGGTTAGTTCCGTTTCACTTTGTCACCCTTAAATTAATTTGCTATTATTCGTACTCTCCTTTCTTTCTCTCACTGGCAGCGTATCGCAAAAGTAACTGTCTATACAATATTGATAAGTTAATCAAATAATTTGTATTAAAAAGTACATAAATTTCAACAAGTGCTGAAATAAATTAAATTATCGAAATGATAAGCATAAATTATGTCGCTCGATATATAATAGAATTTATATATAATTAAAACATCTCTCTCTCTCTCTCTCTCTCTCTCTCTCTCTCTCTCTCTCTCTCTTTGCGACATTGCTGTGGCTCGCTTTAACTTATCTTGCAAATATTATACATCTTAAACCAAAAATATACAACTTCGAATCTCGTCAAAAGTTTAGCAGTCTGTATACATATATCGGACAAATAACATTTCGATCTTTTGCTGTGTGCCATTTTTTGTTTTTCATCTTTCTCATTACGAACCTCACTGAATCAGAGATCGAATGACATACTCATATATGTATCTATCGCAACAATGGCAGTGCCCAGTTTTTTAAAGGTATCAAATTTGTTTCCATCCATAGCGTGTTTGCGATGAAATACGAGCGCATTAAAATCAGATCATGCAACCTTATCGGTTGACAATCTGTCATGTTCCAACAACGTTTGCCAAGCAAATAATATGCACTTACACGATCTGTAATTACTCCTGAAGATTAGGGAACAATTACACCGTTATAGTTATAGCTACAAACTCAATTTTGCTTGCCTACTGGCAATCGATTTTTTTTTTGTATCCCAGAAATTATTACGGTAGTGCATCCATCAAACCAATAAAGACACTTTTGATAGGCTTTTAGTTCCCTATCCCCATTAGCTGTCATCCTATGCAAAAACTCCCTCTTCTCATTCTGGTAAGGCAATAAAAACTTCTTGATGGTATTCTATTACTTGTTAGAACTTTCTTTTTTTCACTCCCTCGAAAGTGACTGATTGAGAGTGATGACCACATGATTATTTAACAATCCACAGATCAAAATTCAAAACATTATAAGCGTTCATACATTTTTCATCATGTATACGTTTCTGTGAGGAATAGTGCAATAAATATTCAAGAAAAACTAATTGTAATAAAAAAATAAAAGTGAAAACTAAATTCATATTCAACTAAATTCATATATTAATATCTAGGTAGAATAGATAAGTGAAAGATCACTATTTTACTTATATCCTTTAATATAAAATATTTTTTTATGTTATTAAGATCAGCGAATTCAATAATTCAATCAATCCAACATTTAGCTCCTCATTCAAAGATTTTTCACTCATTTTAAATACAAATAATCAAAGACTTTCACTGACCTTTTTGAGAAATTAAAAAATATCCCTAATATAAATAATAATACAATACAAAATGTTTTTTATGACAAGTCTTATTAATGATAAGTTAATTTTTTAATTCATCATAATTTATATTTTATACAATTTTGTAAGTATAGATAATTTATTATTATAGGTCAGATAATATAATTCATTTTCATTGTGCTAATAAAAACAATTAATATCATTTCCGTTGATTGAATAGTCGACATTATTGTGTACTATATGATACACTCGAGCGTTTATTATTGACAAATCCATCATCGGGAATATATATGACCCAATAAAATCTACCACGTCTATTAGTTACAAAAAAAGTATTATTACAATTCGAGATACTCACTTTATGAAATTTTCAAGCAGTAACCTGATACCACCAATACCTAGTAATAAGAAGCCCCAATTGACGAATCCCGTGAAGTTATCGAAGCCGGAGCTCCACGAAAAAAGACTATCTCTTGGACGGTGACATCTGTAAAAGAAATAAAAAAACTTGAATTATCCGTTTTTTCATTACTTATTTGCTATTATAGCAATATCGCCGATAACATTAGATTTCGCAAATAGGGTTTTGTGGAAAAACATATGAAGATGTTTCTAAGGTAATTATTTCAACGCTGAATCCGAATCTGCCATCGAAAGATTTTCGAGTTAATTTCTGAGATACAAGAAAATACATTTCTTGCAAGAAACATATAGAATGAAGTTTTTATTAAAATAGGAAATTAAATCAGAAGTTGAACATTTCATTTTTGTTTCGTTATATGACTTTGGATCAGTTTCACGTAATAAAGTCCAGCAGTAATCGCCTAGCGTATTTTCGTTCCAATATTCTTGGTCATGATACTGAATTATTTAAAATTTGGAAACGTTCGTTTTGTTCAGTATTTGTCATACTTAAATTATTTGAAAAGAAATGCTATATCTTGAAATTAATTATATCAAAAATTCGACATGATTTCGGGTGGCAGAGAGAATTCGAAGTCGAAATTATAAAATACATTTTAAAAAGTTGTTTCGTTTTCTTGAACTAAAAATTATTAAAAATTTGTGAACTAGTGAAATTTTTCAACGCAATCACTTTAGAAAATATGTTGCGTAATAATTATTAATTTATTTCTCAAAAGCTGAGTTACATAATGCCTTTATGTATATTTTGTATTTGCTTCTTCAGGATCTCTTTATGAATAGCGAGCTTGTTATTATACGTACGGAAATTCGATAATAGACCAAGCGCTGAGTATAGCTAAAGGAGAAGAAGGTATTAAGGAGAATATTCTCGTTCTGGCGCCATACTAGCAAAATGATCCTTGTGCGCGAGCGGTATGAAGAAAGACGTATGAACGTCATAGGGATGAGAATGGGGCAATAAAGAAGCTTTCATATCGCACGGTTATACATGTCCTTATATCAATTTACGGACTGACGTATAGTTCACACGTGACGACGTGGTAAATGATATAAGTCACTTTTACTGCAATAAAAGATGCTCATTATTTGATGGACGGTCGAACAAGCAGTTCTATCTCGGAGACACCCGTGGGATTTGCAATTCTCGTGTTTTCTAGATAAGTTTAGTAACAAAATGTAGTTTATAACAAACAATTGTAGCAAAATTACTATTATATTATGTACACGACTCTCTCATTTTGTATTCTCGACGGACATTGTTTCGTATTCGGCAGGCATTCAGGACATCCCTTTCATTTAGACCATGCTTCGTTGAGATATTAAAGTGAACAGTAACAATGCATCCTGATCCCACGATGATATGCGCAATGCGTGTTTCACTTTCAAAATTTATCTCTCTTTAGAGCCCTTCTTTAAAATTATTTACAAAATTAAAAACAAAAATGTTGCATTAACAAATAATAAAATAATAAGATGATTAATCCTATACATTGCTCGTAGCTTTTTTAATGTAATTAATCGTGCGAGATGTTTCCAACAGCCTAACATCATATTTGAATATTCATTGCTCCCTTTAATTGAAATTAAACTTGATACTATTTTATATGTCCCTTAAATAAAGATAAATGCAAAAAAGTTTTTAATTGTAAAATAATTCGTACTAAATGTAATGTGTATAAAAAAGAACATTCACATTTAACGAATTTATAAAGTCGAGATGTCATTGACCCTACATAAGTAATGAGTTAAAAAGAGAGTCCCAAGATCGTGTTTTTAGAAAATAATAAAATTCTGTATGAAAAATTGTTTTAGTTAAAAACAACTTTATCGTACAATTTTTTAGAGTAAATGACATTTTAATGAACATCTTTCACACTTCATAATAACTAATTTGTCTATTTCCTCGCTACCCTCTTAGTGATATAAAATTACACTATAAAATTTATAATGCCAAATTAGACCCAATTTGAATTATTTTTAAACATTTCTATAGGTCATTACTATTTTTACTCAATATGTCATTAATTTAATTAAAATAATGGAATTAAACATTTTAATTTAAGAAAACATAAATACTAAATTTGACTCAAAAATCTTACCTATTATTTTCTGAATATGTTATATAAATATATATTGTTTATATTGAAACTTTATATTGAATAACAGAAATATATTGATTTATATTTTAACGCACATGGAAGTAAAAAATAACAAAATGCCATTTTTGGTTCAAGAGATTGAGTTCTCATTGCACCTTTGGTATCTAACAGTGTATAAGTTGTCCACAGTTCGACACAGGCGACCGTTGTCATGAATAGCAAGCACATCTTCTCGATCAAAGATACGAGAGGCACTCGAGTGTTTTGTACACCGCAAGACAAAACCTTTCGAAAAGTTTATACGATGGTCCTCATCGACCCTCGTCGCGTGCGCGCTATCAACGAACGGATGACAGACGCGTATCGTGGAAGCCGATTACGGAGACGCATCCGGTATATAATCCACCCTAGAGACACCAAGACAAGAGGGTTTTGTGTTACGATCCTCTATCATACGCTATAGATACCATTCAGATTTCATGCATGGAGTATTGTTGACGATGCGCACTTGCCAGTCATGCGAGAGTAGCGCACCATACGGAATTTCCAATATCTAAAGTGCATATTGGACGTACATGACGATGCGAAAAGAGTTACGTACTAAAGGTTTCTCGAATAGTACCATAATGAATATATAGCAAAGAACAAAGGAATAAGATGGGACTTCTTATTCTAATACTTTATACTTGAAATTACTTTTAACACATTTAATATTCTTGTCATATTATAACGTCGTTCTTTCCAACCGAGCTCGTTTTCTCAGAACTAAAAAATAATTTTCTTCAAATAATACTAAGAAAAGAAATGTTTAATTTGAAGATATTAAAATGTTTTATTCTTGACTTAAAAATATTTTAGTTTTAAACTTTTTCAATACAAACGAAACACTGTATTTAAATTTAAAACACTAAAAACGTTTAAAATTGAAATATTTTTTAGTATTAAATATTTGTTTTACAAAAATGTTTCAAACATAAACATTTTAAACACTGCACTTTTTACAGTGTAAGATCGAAAGTAAATTTTCTACACGGAGAGAATTTTTTCTTAGAACTTACTTTGAAAATATGACAGTCGTGGGACAACATTGTATTTCGAAGAATTTTAAAGTAAATCTCTCTTATTCATTAATAAAACTACAATAAAGTATAAAATAAATTTGATCAATTTTATTGAAGTGCAAGGTAAAAATCTTTAAAATATTGTATTGTATCACAATTATACCATATTTTCAAGGTAAATTTTAAAAGAAAATTCTCTCCTTGTAATAGCGTGTACTCATATAAAAAAAAGATATTTCTGGGCAATTTAAAGGAATCGTTTTAAACAATCTAATGCATGACGCGTAAATTAATTAAATTACTTATTTATAAACAATTTTACATTTCATATTTCTCCAAAATTGTGTGATTTTTACGTTAACAAGAATAAAAATCCATCCGTTAAATAAATCACGAATTACTGTTGCTAGAAATAGCATTATGATACCCATAATCAATATATAAAAGGAAAATAAATCTCATATCAAGCGATTCTATTTTGTCGACTTCTCGATTGCCTCTTACTTCGTGACCGCTAGTATTATACCGTTATCGAGATAGGTCTTGTGAAGCTTCTATATCACTTTCATGGAGAGAAGAACCTCTCGTCCTAAGTATTTACATGAAAGATCTTAGCGAAAACCCGGGGCGTGAGCGATAAGATGTATTCTTGAGACCGGTCTCTTTGGAATTTCGAAGACTCACAACCGTGTGAAAAATGTGTGAAATTTCATTAAATTTATATCCTTCAAGATATTACAATTTAACTTCCAAATCGTATAAATATCTTAAAAAATATTATGAAAACGCAAATCCCTGTTTAAGATCTCTTTAAATTAAAATGCAAATTATGATTTTAACTGAAAATGCAAATCCTTTCAGTAAATAAATGTAACGTGCCATAAATGTAATATGCCATTTATTATATCTTAGTCCATAATTATTCAAACTCTAGCGTTAAGTTTTAAATATTGCTTAGTCATTCAAGACACATGAGAATAAAGATTATTCTCGCTTCGTTGCTCATTTTTTGCATTCTTAATTAGCTTGTTCGTTTACAAGTAGTTATTTCACATCGTAAATAACTATTAACGCAAAGGCAGTGCTTACTTACGTAACATGCTTAACAGTACATAATAATTATTCAAGTATTCTTACTTGATAAAACGAGTATAACATTGATTTGACGACACAATTCGCACAAAATATATTTTAATAATTCTTATATAAATATTCTGATGTACCATGTTTCTCACATTTTTCTCAAATATAAAATTAAATTCCAAACTATTTACATTTTTAACAATTAATAATTAAAATATGTGTGAATAAAAGTTAGAGATTGAAGATAATAAATATAATAAATAACATATACTTATGCAATATTTACATAAAGTCAGAAACTAGGTAAGAAACTAACTATTATACAATTATTAGTTTATCTAAGAAAATATTCATCAAGTAAGTAAAGATCCGTAATAATTGTTGTACATAATATCTACACGTCACATTTAAATTTGTAATTTATCAGAATGCAGATGTTATATGTTACGTGTGATAGTAGCCATTACTTCACTTATTATTAGTTGACAAATATTTTTCTAGATAAGCTGATAATTTTAATAATTTTTCACGTAATACATTAATTACGTAATATATCAATCTATTAATTATATTATTATATATTAATAAAATCATATAATTTTCAAAAATATATTTGCTTTAAATATACAGTGTATATTTCTAAAATATACAATAATTATAATATGTAACGTGCGCAAATATTATAAATTTTCACAACGACGACTTCACAGCGCGATGACGATGCAATTTGTCTGGTGAAGAATTCCGTCGGTTTTGCGTATAAAATGTAACAGGCGAACGTTA
>NW_017305569.1:2149969-2153627 GCF_001594115.1 Trachymyrmex septentrionalis | reverse complement strand
TAATAATTGTACATAATATCTACACGTCACATTTAAATTTGTAATTTATCAGAATGCAGATGTTATATGTTACGTGTGATAGTAGCCATTACTTCACTTATTATTAGTTGACAAATATTTTTCTAGATAAGCTGATAATTTTAATAATTTTTCACGTAATACATTAATTACGTAATATATCAATCTATTAATTATATTATTATATATTAATAAAATCATATAATTTTCAAAAATATATTTGCTTTAAATATACAGTGTATATTTCTAAAATATACAATAATTATAATATGTAACGTGCGCAAATATTATAAATTTTCACAACGACGACTTCACAGCGCGATGACGATGCAATTTGTCTGGTGAAGAATTCCGTCGGTTTTGCGTATAAAATGTAACAGGCGAACGTTATATATCGCCCCGTCGTAATTACCCGCAGCTACCCTCAGCAGCGCGGTTTCTGCGTGCATTCAACAACATCGTCGCACGTCCTCCCTCTCCGCTACCCCGCACACAACAGTCCCCCTAATAAACCCTCTCGACCTGTACGTCGTAACTATTACTCAGAATTTATGGCAGATCGCGATAATTAATAGAGCCGCGATAGAAACGGCGGTTTGCGTACGAAGAGCTATCTCTCGCGCTTCTGGTATTGGGGCAAACAGGATGCAGACGTGTCGCTCGGAAATTCCATATGCATGAGAATGACGATGGACTGGATATGTCCGAAGTGTCGCAACCAGCGTCTTCGGGAAACGTGAGTTATGGCTGCGAACGCATTTTACGACCTTTCGACTTTTGTCACTCGGTCTGCGAAACACAATGAGTTATCGGATGTGAGATAAACGGCGATTTATATGATATCAAAGAAATGATGCTAAAATAATGTTCCGTCGTGGCGTACTTCGATCAATATCCGCTGAAAATGAATATAAGGAAGTACTTTTAATTTGATTTACACGAAAAGTACGATTTTGCTGAAGTATCTATATATGGAAATCTTGATAGATAGGGAAAACTCGGGTAAGATAGTCAATAGGGTTTCAGAATGACTCCAAAAATGCTCTATTTAACAATTATCAGAGAAATTACAGACTATGACCATCTTTTCTGTATGGCTATATATGTGTATAATACCCTAGTTTACTTCGCAAATCTGAAAATAGTTTGTTGGATCATGAAAATAATTACGTAGAAATCTCAAGCGTGAGTAATACTGCAAAATGTTTTGACATTCTCGCAACCAGTTTGGAAGTTCTATATAATTGTTTTGATAGCCGAACAAAATTATTTTTAGATTTGTATTTAGCTAAATTTTTTTAATATTTCAGCAAACCCATTTTTTCCGTATCAACATTACTTTTGATTCTCTTTCCTCCATTAATAGTATCATTATTATGTTTCATATTGATAGATTAGTGTCGACGACATCGTCTTGTCAGGTTGAGAAAACCATGCTTGAAACTAGACACGCCCTCTCGGATGATTTATATCGGGATTGTTGGCGATACTTTTTAGACAAAGTCCGAAAGCAGCATCCGCTCGTGATAAGTTGCAATATCATACTTCAGTCCACTTTCTGACAAACCGCAGCCATGGAGGAACAAAAAAGGATCAACTAAGTTGTCGTTGCTCTTCCGGAAACCGGAACTGAAAGACGCGCTCCCCAAGAGAGCGCCACTTTCTTGTTGCTCCAAGGCAAATCGCTTCCGCTTTCTTGTAGTGGACATATTACGGGTCGCGAAAAAAGTTCTTAAGCGAAACTTGCGCTAACGCGACGAGTTTTCGGCACGTAGTCGCCACGCCATGGCATCCCTTGATCATCGACACCGCGATCGCGCGCACAACTTTGGCGTCGAGTTTTTGCTCGTAACATCCGACGAGGACTCGTTTTTCTTCGCCGATGTGGCGGTGAACGTGACTTCAAATCCGCGATCCGCGGATTTAATTGAATTCTGAGTTATGATCGCTGACGATTGATTCCGCCATTTTGACGCTGTCTGCATGAACAAATTTCTGGGCTTTGCCCGTTCTTTATATCCGCTAATCAGAATAAATGTTTAAATAAACAGCCTCATTCATCAAAATCATTTTGTCATTACATTTCTGTTAAAAAATGAATAGCGTTCCATTAAAAAAAAAATAGCAACTTTTTCTTTATTTCAAACTTATGAAAAATCCTGATTATGAGTCTTATTGAAAAAAATAGCAGCGGTGATTTCACGTCATTTTTCCACCATTATTATCATTATTACCATCCTGCATTATTACATCTCAGTTGTAAATTACCGTTAGAAATAATACTCGCGTTTCTTTTTATTATTTTGTAATTTAAAAATTTTAATGGACACGCATAAGCACGCACCATTAAATGTGCAAATTACTTTGGGAATTTGTCTACGTCCGAAAATAGCGAGGAAAAAAGCAAACAAGCGAACGCATACGGTCATGACCGATAAAACTGTGAAAATTTTCAAATGAAATTATTTACAGCGTCTAAAACAAAAATCGTGTTTATCCAAAACTCGCGTACTATTGAAAAATGCAAACCAACGCTCGCGGGTAGATTTTAAACAAAATAAAAGGAATCGCGAGCAAAAAAACCGCATTGACATTCCTGTCGATCTAATTTAAAAATATGACGATTATTTTTCTGCATGAAAAAAATTAACATCCACAAAGTTGGGACGAGTGAAAAAAATCCCTTTGCAGGACACAAAAATGAGACTGGAAGGTAGGTAGGAAGAGAAGTGAGGATAATCGACATATGATGGGCGCGCGAAATGAAATAAATAGAGAAATGCGCTTTCACATCGAGAAATATTTCAAAACGCGGACGATGTTTCCGAATAATTATTCGGGCGTTCTGTAGTGGTCACGAAACATAATTCAATCGAGATAAATTTTCGCGCCAATACCCAACTGTCCATCACCGACATTTTCGCAATCCGACCAACGTTTTTCCAAACGATTCTATGTGTCACTTTTCGAGACAATTTTATTGGAAATTACGAACAAAACGACGAATATCGCAAACGAGTAAATTAAACTGTAAATATTTCTCTTTATTATAGAAAATCGTCAACGTTGATCAAATAATAAATGCATGTGCATTTGAGACAACTAAAAATTTGATAATAATATTATACTAAATTGTCCTTTTCTCCATCTTTCTCATTAAAATGTAGCATAATTCATTGATATCATAGTGTGCGAGTTTATTTAATTACTTGCTCGTTATTATTGGGACTGATACTCAAACGCGACCTCGCACTGTATAACAACGATGTGTCTGACTGCACATCTATCTGCGTAATAATTATTCAGCATATATCATGGATGACTAATGTCCCGTGTCATACTGAGTTGCATGAATTATTCCGAGATTGAGGACTTATATTCAACGTAATTTCCCTACCGGTATCGTAGAATATCATACACTAAGATGTATTAAAAGAGTATTGTTTCGTCGTTATCCCAAACATCATGTTTACGTACAAAGTATCTTCTCTGTCGTGCAACATATTTCACATTTGTTCAGCATTTCCTGATAGTGCTCGTATTTCATCTGCACATTGTTCTATTAAGTAACCATTATATTTAAAATAGATATATTGAATAAAGGAACAAAGCATGAAGTATCATCTTTATTATTATCTGT
>NW_017305569.1:2129735-2149869 GCF_001594115.1 Trachymyrmex septentrionalis | reverse complement strand
ATATATACATATCGTATAAATATTTTTTAATAATAATTCAATTCCATTGTTTTCTCATTGACATAATACTTCATTTTTTTATATTCCATTCAAAATAAAAAAAAATGTGTTGTTTATCTAATCGTTGTAGATTTTAAGATTTTAATGATCTAATTACGCAACAGCACGAAACATCGGCTTACTTCCGCATAAAATCATATACTTCACAATCTGTTAAACCAACAAAACCATGAAAAATAAAGATGGCAAATCTTTTATTTTCGGCCGAATTTGAAAGCCAAAACATAATACTGTTTGTTCTTTCTCTTCTCTCTTTTTCTCTGTCCATTTCGTTCATTTTTCTTTATCCTCCATAAAAAAAACAGCGAAGAGTTCGCGCAATGTAGACACGCCGAGCAAGGGGAAGAAGAAACATCCGCCAGGAAAGGGTGAAATGGAAGAATGGTACCCTGTACGTGGACCTTCCTCGTCGAATGGTATCTTCCTCGGAAATCTTCCTGATACCGGAAGACCTCGTGAATATTTAAACGACAGACGGATATACATATATTACCCGTGTAATGAGGAGGGAATCCTCCTGCTACAACATCCGGCTGGCAAATCGGTGGACCGAAAGAGAATAAGAAATTCCGCGCTAGCGGAAGAATATTCTAAATGATTCATGAAGGAAAATTAAACGACGCTTTAAACAGGCTTTTCTTCCCTCACTTTCATCCATCTCAACCCCATACGCCTCCTCTTTCGCAGCTCCGACTACCTTCGGAATCGATTACTTATCTTCTTCTAACTCCCAATTCATTTCTCGCTCTGTCTTTATGATATGAAATGTCTTCTTTCTTTCTATCTATCTATTTTATTTATCTACCTATATCCGTCTAGATTCCATCTTATTTGCTCATTTCTTCTTTTTCTTAACAAACCATTTTATTGCGATTTCTCTGACCGACGTTTCCAATCTTGGTAATGCATTCTGGAGAGATTCATAAAAATTTTCTCACCTATCTTGTGAACAGCAAACGGAATTCGTGTAAGTCAGATAAGCGTTAAAGAAGTTAATTTAAAGCTGGTCGTGACACGACTACCATATTTTCTTTTGCTCCCTTGGCGAAACCACGTGGCAGCTTCATCGTCTCCATCCTGCAGGCGCGGTTAGACTAAATTGCGTTTCTTTTGACTCGACGATTACTGGCTGCACTGGTATAATTACAAGTTACTTGACACTGTATAAATATATTAAACATCAGTTCTTTATCTGAATCATATATATTTCTACGTAAAAAATATTTCCTAAAACCTTCAAATATTTTTGGTTTGTCCATCTTGACAATGTGACGAGAGAAAATGATGTCTTGATTCATAATATGATTTCTAATAAATATTCGCAGCATTTCAAGATAGACCTTACATGCGCGTGCTAATGTAAATAAAATAAAATAATGATTAACAATTATTTAGAATTAACAGAATTTATACAACAATCTTTGTTTTACCTTTCTTAAACTTTTATTTTAAATTACTTCAAACGGTGTAATTTTTAAATTGGTAAAATATAAATCTGAGAAATATCATCTGTCGCGTCATCTTCGCGGTGATTCAGCAGAGTAAGAGCTCCGTGCCAGCGACGTCGAGTTACCGCGAAAAAAACCGCAACCCTTCCTAATCCGGACACTCGTTCCGTCCCTTCCGTCGGCGTAATCGCCACCATTGTTCTTCCACCTGATTTCGCGCGCGAAATCCGCCACTGCCGCCTACGATCTTATCGTGGAAACGAGGCGAGAGACAGAGGAAAAAGAAAGAACGATAAAAATTGCGAGGTAGCAGCAACGTTGAGTGGAAAGGGTTGCGGGATTGACAGCACAATACCGTTAATCCTCATCCGTTTCGAAGGCGCTACACGAGACGATTCTATGTGCTGGGCTCGCGAGAGATTAAAAGTTTTTGCCGAACTCGACGAAATGCAAAAAAGCAGTGACGGAGGAGAGAGAGAGAGAGAGAGAGAGAGAGAGAGAGAGAGAGAGAGAGAGAGAGGAGACAGTGAGTGAACGGAAAGCAAAAATTTGCCGTAGCACGTTGAACGTCAGGACGAAAATTTACCACCCGCCGCGGAGATAACGCATGATTGCAGGGTTTATTAAGAAGCTTTTTGCCAGAGAACGCATCACTCGGTCGAAATGTGGGATGCACTACATGGAACTGACTCTGGAATTAGCACGCGATAATAACGCAACTAATAGTTTAGCGGAAATTAAAATCTTAAAATGAGATTCGTTTTACTAATCACTGGAGATTAGTTTATCAAAGAGTTTCATCAGAACTTCTTCTTATCTCGGAAAATTGATATCTAGAAAAGTTTTTCAATATTCTAATTTGTGTGGTAATATAACCCCGCACGTATAAATATTTATTTCTCTTAATAACTTTCTAAATTATTTCCATAAGAGACGTATACATTAGTTACATCCGAACTAGTTTGTGCAAACTTTCCGGATGTGAGTTTAGCTAATCCTCTCTAGCAGCACGCAAGGCGGAAGATCCCAATTTGTATCTTGTCTTTGGCGGTAATCGATTGTTGCTCCACTGAGTGAGCGTTACAACACAGTTAAACAATGCATCAGTGAACTTAGCAATTCTCTTTATAGAGCAAGATACGTCGAATCAGGTGGGCAAACACATCCCGGGTACTCCCGCGCCGAAATCGAGAACGGGAGGAGATCGGAAACTCCGAAGTCAATCTCGAGCATTCCGGAAATACATTGTAAAGCAACCGGTCCCCCGTCCTTCTCGCTCTATCTGCCTCTTATCTGTATTCCTCGTCCCTCACGCGCGGAAAGAAGAGGACGAGAATCCGATATTGCCCGGCTGCAGGCTCGTACGTCTAATTGCAAACTCGTGAAAACAAGAGAAACGCTCGACAAATACGCCGCGAGTAAATATAAGGATCGTTTGTTCGAGGATGGATTCGCCGGTATAAGGAGCGAACCGGGAAGAATAAAGGAGACGCGCGCGCGCGCGCGCGCTAAGATGGAAAAGAAGCTGCGACGCGGCAAAAGAGACTCGCCATTTTCGAGAACAAGAAACTCTTGTTTGCAAGTCATTATACCGTGTTGAAGGGGGTAAGTTTTTACTCTCTGTCTTTTCCTCTTTTCCCTGTCTTACTGTGAACTGCGCAATGAACGGAACTCACGTGAAACAGCATATACACACGCCGGCGGAGGCAAGTAAAAGTTGGTGCGTAACAAAGTACAATATTTTTGAAACGCAGAAATAACATTGAATGTGTAATAGCTAATTTCAATATCATACGCTTTTATTTCCACGAGAAATATTCTTTTCTCGTTCACCGAGAAATCTCTCATTAAAGTCAATATTAGAATAATATGTACATTGATTTTATTCCTTCATTTTAATTATTCTGATATTTTTATTAGTTAAATCTGTTTGCAATTCTTCGTTATTTTTCCCAGTAATTAATAAAACAAAATAATAACTCGCATAAATATGTTCATCTCTATATCAGAGATATATTTGTAATAAAAAATTATTATACCTTATCAGTTTTATTTTGTATGTTACAGAAAAATCGCATTTAAAATACGTCGAACGTGACAATTAATTAATCACGAGTATAATAAATGTTTTTACGACGTTTACATGCATTCTCTGTTCTACGATACATTGTAAACAAATCCAATACTTTTTACGACTAATAATTTATTCATATATTATTCTATATAATCTCTCAATCGACTTTTATAATATGCAAAAAAGAAAAATATAGAAAGATATAATCGTTATAATGTACGGCATTCTGCATTTGAATGCGTACAATTTCAATGCAGCGGTATTCTGTTATGTTCTACTCGCATTAAACAAATGGTTTTACGTCAACGCAAAATCGAAATACTCTGATTAGCGATTTTAATTATTGAACCACATGTATATTTTCTATTTCGAATTAAACCATAAATAGACCATCAATTTATTAGCTTCCATTGCCAGCAGAATTTTTAGTTTAGCAGTGAATACTTGATAATGAGACAGATGCATTTTTGAATCCATGTAAAAAACTTGCAATACAAAAGTCTATTTGTTATAAAAAGTATTATAAAAAACATGTGAGGAAGAGAGAAATAATATCAAACCATTATCGTTAATGATATTATAATAAGATAAAAAAAACATTATATATACTATACATTATTAATTAAATAACACATTTGTTTTAGAGTAAAAAATAACTAAATTTTACCAATTTCAAACATTAATATATAAGAGATAAATACAAAAAATAAATACAGACACAACTTTACTAATAAAATTTAAAAATGAAAAATAAAATTCTTTAATATTTTTTATTTTTATTTTTGTGTGTATACGCGTGCTTTAATAATTAATTTAAGTATAATCAAGTTCACATTTTACTCGATTTTGTAAAATTATATTCATTTTATAAAGAAATGCTAAAATCTACAGAAACAACGGATGTTCATTAAAAAATAAACGTGAGCTATATTTTCATGTAAGAAGAATTGTTTAATGATACGAAGGCGTTAAAAAAAATCTTAACGACGATATCGCGTCAGAATGATTTTGTCATGTCACTCGAATTAACATTTTAATTAACGACACTGAAAGATGGTGTTTCCGGTGCGCATACTTCGCCATGCATTCCACTCTATGGAACGTCAGCGGTTCCGGAAGCCACTGAAGAGTGACGACTATGTTGCGAAGGGGTTGCCGAGGAGTTAAAGCAAAATCTCGGTACGACCCAAAGCTTAATTACGCTCACCGGGGCGCTCACGGAGGCGTTTAAACTGTTTGTGCATCGCGTGATCGAAAGTTCGTTGTCCGCAACCTTGACCTACGATCTTCTGATGTCTAACTGACGGAAATGACGTTCGCCGAACCAAATATATCGATGTCATAAACTGATTGGTAGAATCATAACATAAAATCATTATTATTCATGCAATTTCTATTGTGCTTCGAAGCAAATTTCTATTAAAGTTTTTTCAGTTTAATTTTTGTTCATTAAACCATACTGTTCGTTTAACACAAACTTATTCAAAAAATTAATTACAAGAAATATATATTAGGTTCTAGAGATACAATAAAAATATAATATAATATTTGGAGAAACGAGAAACATACAGATTGTGGAAATATGAAACTTTTTTGCCGTTCTTTGCAACAAAAATGTTGTATAATCATTTTAGCGATATTATTTGATTAAAATATTTTGCAAAACGACAACTTTATTTATTTGCGCTTTATCCATTCAAGTTTCACTTAATTTCAGTTACTTGAAAATAAATTTTATTACATTGTACAATTAAAAAAAAATATTTATCTGCTCTTAAGAGAGAAATGGTTATGTTGATATTTTCATGGTACATATACAATTATTCAATTGAAATTTAATATCCTCTCCATATTCATCCGTAATTGGCAGATTAATAATTAATTATTGGAAAAAAATAAATGACTAAGAATAATATGAATATTAAATTATTTAATTAATATATTAAACACATAGATCCGTATTTACACCTTACTTTAATCGATAAATGTGCGCATTTATCAATTAAAGTGAAATACGAATATAGGCCACAATTTCTAATGTCAATTTCAAAGAATATTTAATTCCTCAATAGAAGCTATTGTTAATCGTTAATCAATATTAAACTGAATATCCTTCGACTTCGAACATATACGTCACCGAGAGTTCATGCATATCAAATATAACTGGTTATTGTTGTATAATGGAACAAGTTTTTAGTTTGCCGTTACAAAACACGTTTAAGAATTATTAGTTTTAAATGTCATAGTCATGCATTATATTGAATAGTATAATAGGTGAAACAAACTGAAACCAAATAGTATCACGAAACGAATTAAACTGACATATAATACAATAAAAAAAATCAATGTCCTCTCTTCAAAGTTATATTATACATTATAGAATTGAATTATGAAAGTCTTACACAGATCAAGAGAAGTAATTTGTATAGAATTTTCTCTCTTTAAAATAACATAATAAGAAATTAAAGCCCTCCCCTCAAAATTATATATATATAATTTTGAGGGGAGGGCTTTAATTTCTTATTGTATTATTTTTTATTACATTATGTATAGAGTGGAATCATGAAAGTTTTATACAGATCACGCGAGAGAAGTAATCCGTGTAAAGTTTCTTTCTTGAAAAATGAATTCTATATTATAATCTATTTCATATTTTATATAATTCGTCTTTATAAGCGTAAAAGTCGAACTAGAATGTCTTACGAGACTGAATTTTGCATTTCTCACAAGATATTCTCCAAGTTCTTCAAATTCGATGGTGCGATCTCGTTAAAGATTGATTTACATTCGAAGTTGTAAGCATAATATGTACAGTCAAAGTCTAACTCGACTTCGTTGATAGACACTTCGACAGAAGAGAATAGATGGTTTCAAATTTCAATGTGAAGCTCTGAAATAGCAAGGAGCGCGCATTAATTATACGCAATCGAAGGAGAAACTTATCCCGGGTTGACGAATGAGATTTGTACAGTCGAACAAGTGTCTAAAACTTCACAATTGCTTATACTGGAACAGTTGCTTATATTAGAAATGATCGATATATTCCTCGATGCAGATGTCTAATTTTACACCCTGTGGATACAACAAGCTGACACAACAATTTCATACGATGCTATTTCTAACAATGCAGAGGTCAACTGACTGGCATGAACAATTATTAGTTATAAAGTCGTAGTTACTGTCAGTGCATATATAATACGAGTACATACAAGTAAAAGAAAACTATATATGTGTATATATATATATAATATAGTTTGTATAATACAATTTTTTTGCATAAAGCAAAGGTTAATGACGTCACGTTATTACAAAAAACAAATTACAATATTACTGCATATATATCGGACATTGTTTACTACGTTTTGTGTAATTTACTATACATAAAGTATAATAAAGTATAATAAATTATACGAAATATAAATTATATAAATAATATAATATAGAACATTATATCATTTTTTATATATTTTATATAATTTATACAAACTCATATTGATTTTTTATTTTATAGAAATTACATGATTCCTTAATATTTTTTTACATAATTTTTAATTTAATTTGATATTCACGTTAAAGTTACTCGTCCTATAAATTTTATGAATTAAAACTTGATATCTGTAATAATGAATGATATCGTGCTGACACTATTAAAAAAATATAACTCAATCTCTGTATTATGCATGATATTCACATGTGTTTTTATGTCAATGGTTTTTGCATGTTATAAAAAGTCTATTAGAATAAAATGACATTTTCTTTCACAAAAACATGACCTCAAAGTATTTACATTCCTTTTATTAAGCAATATGTTTACTGCAACATTACACTAATGACATAATGATATCACGAACAATATATTTTTTGCAATTCTTCGTTACGTAACTATAACTTTACTAATGCTAACAATTGAATGTATAAATCCTACAAGTTTTAAAAATATGAATAGCATCGTATATCCGATATAAATACACACTGGCGCAATTCTAAACAATTCACATTGCCACAGGAGCGTTGCATCACGAACAAAACCGTGTGCAGCCGTGGGAACGTAAAAATCATCGAAACAAGGGAAAAAATAGTTTCCACGGTACAGCCACGCTTTTTTTCTCTCCAATATCGGGGCGTGCATGTTTAGAGTTTATTATTTCGCGATTTCGCGATCGGCACACAGCCGCGACGCTCCGATGCCATGAAACGAGCTGTAGGCTAAACCGCACGCAGGATGCCGTGCCGCCGGGCGGCTAACCTCCGGCATCGATTAAGCACGCATCGGAGCAGGATGCACAACGCGGAACGGAGCGAGACGGGGCGATGTCGCGAAGAATGGGGTATCCCCTCTCCACGGCTCTTCGCCAGATGCGATACGGATGAGCATGCGCACGTTACACGAAACGCGTCTGTTACGTCGTGCGTTTCTCGAGACCTGACGAAAAATTCGCGTCACCGTGCGCTCGGCGTACGTTACCGTTCTCGCGGTACCGTTGTCGCTCGAACGAGTTTACGATCCACGCTGCCGTGGTCTACGTCACATCGATCGATCGGTATCGTCCACGCAACGGGTGGATTTCGCGATACATCATACGATAATACGGGAGAAAACGCGAGCAAGGCGATGACGGAAGCCAGTATGTGACAGTGCGTTACTTACGGCTTATCAGGTTGCGATCTGCGGACCTTCAGTTCCGCCTTCTGGATCTCCTCCGCCCTCGTGACGCTCTTCGTTCTGCGTAATCGCATCCGAGAGTCACTGTGCTCGAGCTCGGCCGTCATGTCGTCGTACCACAGCGACGTCGTAGAACATAGAAGCACGCGTGTTTGTGGGCCTGAGATGCACGGCGCGCCACGAGTTTACTCTCGTCGGCGCGCGGCAAAAGGAAAGAGAGAAAGAGAAAGAGATGACTTGCGAACGAAAAGCGGAAGCCGACACACGTTTCGGAGTTGGTGAGACTTGCACACGCGGCGACGACGGCAGCGACTGATATCGATAACGAGGAATCCTCCTCCTAAGTACTCCCAACGCGTGAGAGACGCGATCGCCGAACGATGTCCGAGTGGTATGAAGTTATCTCCGTACGGCCTTCACTCACACAATCGTCACGCGCGCTCACGGTAGCGACGATACTATCGAAGGAGAAACGCAGCTATCTTCTCTCGCTCTCTCTCTCTCTCTCTCTCTCTCTCCCTCCCTCTCTCCCTCTCCCCCTCTCCCTCCTTCTTCTCTCTCTTTTCGTAGACGATGACTGTTTATCTATTTCGTTTCTCGACGGATAAGGATAGATTAGTTGGCCTTCGAGATCATATATGCTTTGGGAACAACTGAGAGAGTGTGTGTGTGTGTGTGTGTGTGTGTGTGTGTGTGTGTGTGTGTGTGTGTTTGTGTGTGTGTGTGTATACACTTGCCCTTTGAAATTATCTAAAGTCAGCAAAGCCAGCAATATTAGCTACCTGTATCATAACGTATGAGTCAAGAAACAACTAGGCTGTATTTTAGAAAAATTATTACGATTCTATAATAATTAATTATCTGCAATCATTGTTAAAATAATTAAAAAATTATTGTGCGATTTATGATCGATAATTAAATTATGAATGATTGACATGTGTGTGTGTGTACTTCATAAATATGCATAAATCACATGTGCACATCATACATTTATCCTTGGAAACTGTCTTGAATTAGCAAAACTACAATAGCAATATCATAAGAAACAACTGGACTATTTTTGGAAATTATTGTAACTCTATGTAACTAATTATGTACCTTATTATGGTGAAAAAATGAATTAATTAAAAAATTATTGTCAATTTACGCGAACGAATATTTATAATTAAATTATAAATATTAGAATTTATGAACAATACAAGTCTCTCCTTTTCTCTTCTCCCTATCTCTCTCACTCTCTTTTTAAAAATATGAAATCAATTCGAAGTCGATTTCCTTTATTGTTAGCTTTAAAGTCTTTTGGATAATGTCTGTAATTAAAATAGGTAGTTATAGTCCACTGTAATTTGATTTTACGATTCAATTTCGATTTTACAATCGTACATCTTATATAATAGTTCTTTTGCTCTATAGTTTTTGGCATAAAAAATTACTATGCGCAACTTTAGTAAAGTTGAAATATTATATATATTCTCACTTATTTCTAGGAGAAAAATGATATTTGATATATGCGAATATTAAATGAGTTTTTAATATCGCTCGAATAAATATTCTAACTTCGCTTCTATATAGAGGCACTTGTTTATAAATTGCCACTTAAAAAGAAAAAGATGATAAATGACATTTCATTTATAATCTCTAATTACAAATCAGACATTCAAGCTTTCTCTATTTATAAGAATGACTGCGTCCAGCAAAAGAAGCAGGTTTGCAACTTTTATTAAATTACTTAATATTATTGGTTTAAATATTCAGATCCAATGAAAAATTGAGAGCAAGATCAATCATATTAAAATAATTTTACAAAACAGTTGCAAAGCTGCTTTTTCTGCTAAACGCAGCTATTATTTTGTCATTCCCATATCATTAGTATTACGATAAAAACCTGGTTCCAATTTCATTGCATCAACCGATGCCTGTTTCATATTACGATCCAATTACGAAGTAAAGTAGGTGACGGGTCGTCGGCCATTCCTTAAATCAAACATTCGATAGTGACACATCCCAAGCGATAAGGTCCCATCAGCGACGAGGTAATCACCGTGTCGTCACTTCCATTAAGATTTCAGATAGCGTACTACTGTCACTTCGCCGTGGAACTTCGATTTCGAGCTCCTAACTTCTACCTCCGGATCTTCCAAAGTTCGGGGCAAATAAGGCCCGTGGCCCAGGCGCGTGAGACAATTTCGCAAATGTTCGCTAGAATCGGTCGCCGGAAGGTTGAAAGGCACCGTCAAGCCAAACGAGACGAGAGAGGAACGTCGAGCTAATTAAAGTACACAGAGCGGCAGGGCGCTGATGCCCGTAAAGATCCTTGGAAAATGTATGAGGGATCTACCCTCGTAGATTGCGGGCTTACCGAGCGGTGACGCGTACGAGTTTCCACGATCCGTTATTATATAGGGACGTGATGCGCTGCGAACTGTTTAGGCCGATTTTCCCCTGAGTCGGATGAAAATCCTTCAACCCCCGAGGATTTGTGTACACACAGGATGCTTCGCGAATTATTTCTTTTACGTTCGTTGCATTTCAACAACTTTAGTGCAAAATGATCGGAAAAATTCTTCACAGTTGAAAGATTTATTAACTTTATCGCAGATTTATGATTACAATAATTAAAATGAGAGAAAAATATAATATATAATCACTAGTAATAATAATAATACTAACGATTGGTCTGTTTTCTATTCCTGCACTATAGAACTCTCTTTCGCGCTTTCGACAAATATCAAATATGTACCTACCGCTTTAAGTTCCAAAAGTGTACACTGGTTTGCCATAGAAAACAGATCTAATATTAGCAAAATTGTAGAAAAATGACACACATTCTTACTCAATGAAAATGAACGTGTTATTTATTCTTACATAAAACAATAAAGACGCATTACACAAATTGATCAATTTAATAACTCAATTTATTTTATATGTTTTCGCATTTCCTGACTTATCAGCTCCAATCTAGTTGCGGAGCAAATACTAATCTTGTAGAGAACTTTAGTATTCCATCGACCGCCGAGTGGCAAGCAAACATTCGCTCGATGGTAAACTACTTGACGTAATCCTCATGTACGGAAAAACAGAATAGTCGCATATTTACCTATACACCCTTTGTAAATTTACTCGAAGACTCACAGTTGAAAATCATTTGTATGAAACGATGAAACCTTGGAAGAACAGACTAGCACGTACCGGTAGTACAATCTAGCTTTCCATTTCGTACCACTGACGGTCATCAAAGTTCAAGATTATTACAGAATGTAAACCATTGTAAGTGCGAGAGCATTTTCCTTCTCGTAAACGTTCGCCGTTTCCAAAGGTCGATTCTATTTCAGACCGACTTCGAACTTTATTCTGTATTATCAGCACCATTCTTACTATCAAATTATCACTTCGTATCACAAAGATAAAGTAAAGCTAAAGTGTTTATACATTTTAATAAAACATATTTAATGTAAATCACTTTTAATCGCTTAATCCCTTCAACTTTTCGTTTGGAGTAAATATTTTTATTAAAATTTAGCTCTACATATTTTTAAAATATAATATCGCGAATAACACATTATTGTCAAAAAAAAAAAAAAAAAAAACGCAAAATGGAATAATCATAAATTGCACCATCCACTACAATTGCAGATTTAAGTATTTCTGTCGACTGTAATTTTGCCACCCTCTATCCGGATATGACCGTGCTTATCTTTTTGCCGATAATACATAGCTTCGCGAATTAAATCTCACAAAGTTGGGGCGACAATGTCGACAACGTGTGTTTAACAAGGCGTTCCACAAGAATTTCGCAAACAATCCCGCGCAAATGAGGGCCGTTTTCATCTCGAAAAACCGGAAGCGGCACGTAGGCAATGCTGCACATTGCATATACTCGTTTACCGGCGTTTCCTAACGCGAATTCGCGCATTCCGCGCGGTCGTTCGGACCACGGTAGGGAAAATTCAGAGAGCGGAAAAGCATCTAAGTCGTTTGTGAACTCTCTTTACGGCCGCAACCGCAGGTATTGCCCGGTACTATACTCCACGTTATGCCACATACGCACGTCGCCTTATAGACGTCTGCCGAACCAACGCCGGACGTTTGAGCGATTTGATGCATCGCTCTCTCTCTCTTTCTCACTTACTGCTGCAACTACTCCTTTAACGGGTATTTTAGGACGTTCGTGGAATGGAATATTCCGGTGTTTGGTACCCGAGGTCTCATCGAAATTCATCATTTATGACCAAATTTTCGAGCCATGATCCTATATGCATGCTGCTTTACGTGACGCACATAATCGACGAAGGTTTTATTATTCAACAATGATTATTCGACAATGAAACTCTGCTGGTAACGACTCTTGAATTGGAACTTCCAAAAGAACATAAAGAGAGTAAATCCATCATTAATAGAATCCATTTTACTGACAAAGTAATATTTAAATTGGACATCATAATTTATGGATTAACTTTAATTGCATTTTAAAGTTTTCGGATCAGATTGTTTACATTCTTAAAAAAAAAGCAAATGCGTGTGTGTGTGTGTGTGTGTGTGTGTGTGTGTGTGTGTGTGTTTGTATGTGATCAAATTTAATTTAATTTCGTAATTCTATTCGATAATTCTTCAAATTCCGCTTTATCAGAATCGCAAATGGCGTAATTGCACAAAAAGAATATTGTGAAATATTAAATTTATATCTCTACATATATATAATATATATAATTTAATATACATGTAATATATATAATTTGATATTTATTAATTTAGATTCATATGATCTCTAAATAGTGGCAAACATTCAATTTAATATGAGCTGTGGAAGCAATAATAAATTTATTAAACCCAAAAACACAAACGTGCTTACAGTGTCGGATACAAAAATAAATTATTATATATTTATATCTGATAATACAAGAAGTAGCACATTTTAAAAATATAAACACATTTCTCTCTCTCTCTCTCTCTCTCTCTCTCTCTCTCTCTCTCTCTAATTCTAATTAATTTATTAATAGTATAAATTAATCGAGCTTTCAGTATCTCAAAAATAACGAACAATTGTAACATACATTAATAATAACTATGCATTAAGCTCTTAATTGCCTATTGTTTTTGTAATATTATTTTTAATTTATTAATCTTCATCACTTTGTTATCTAGTAGTTTGAAAAAAGTTCAGGTTTAATATAAAGTATATATAACTTTATAAGATATTAAGTATAATGATATAACATTACATTGTACTGTGTAAAAAATTTGCGTACAGTTTACAGAATTACTTTTTAGTTTTATCTGATGACAGATACAACTTGAGTACGGAACATTTAATAATGTACACGATCATTGTCTGGCGACGGACAAACGCGCATGGGGAATGCACTTCGCTCTTAAAATATAACGTAATATATTCCAAGAAAAAAATGGCAAGCATCCATCAATGTCTGGCGACTTTTGCGGAACATCGAGTCGCATTCCTTATTGCCTTACGGTCGTGTGTCAGTCGTCTCCGGAAGAGACAACCGACTGAACTTTAACAGTCGGCTCCAAGAGCAAGCTTCGAAACTTTTGCAATATTGGTCGAACCACCGCCACCCGGGATTATTGCCCCCTTGTCCTGTAAACCACCCCCGAGGCGGATTCAGTCACCAGGATCCGCACTTCGTATTCAGGCACCGCACACCCGAACGACGTGGTATCATCATCGTTTGCCCGCAGTAGGGACATTCTCGAGATCACGAGCTGCGATTAGTACGTCGACGATTAAACTGGCATAATCACGCGCGCAGGAAATACCGCTTTTAGCTAAATTTCCGCTATCCGTTACGGTCGCATTATGGGCCAATTCTTCTATACATATGTATATATATGTGTAGAATATGTACGCAATATTTTCTGTTTATATCATCCTTTCCTTGCGATTTAGCATAATTATTGATAAAGAATATTAGTTAAGATAAAATATAATTAAGAAACAAATATTTGTCATGTTTTATATCGTTGTAACATTTCTAATTTGGACCTTTATAAGTATGATTTTTTTTTTGTAACTTTTAGTGTTTATTACTTAACATTAAAACCTAATTTGGCTTACAACTAGATATGTAAAATTACCGTCAAATTCAATTTGACAATTACTTACGGTACAATGATAATTTATTGGTTTAATTAATTTTGATAAAATTTGTTTTTTATAGTTTTGTGCACAAATAGGTTTTACTTATGTTTTCACATTAATGCATAATATAAAACAATATTCTTCTAATATTGTCATTAAGAATATAAATCGCTGATAAAATAATGATAGGACTGTTCACTAAATTTAAACGTAAAATCTAATCGATGCTAAAATCTGTAGAAATTTGATATAGTAATTAAAAAAAAAATAGAAAGCGATTAAAATTTCCAGTATTTTTTTACATAATTCCTTGTTTTATATTTTAAAATCTAGTTTATTGAATTACTTAAAATTATTCTATATTTCTATTTAGATATTTGTATTCTGTATTTAGATAGTCGCCAAACAAACAATTAAATGAAAGTTTTATAAGTTTAATTATAAAGTAAAAAATATACAAATACAAATAAAAAAATCAAAATATGTACAAAATATTATTGTATTTGTTACATTTTTTCAGAATCTTAATAAAAGAAACTTATTTGAAGTTTCTTTAGTTTAGATTATGTTTAATTATCATATTTTTAATATATAATTTAATTATATAATATCATATATTCAATATATAATAATTAAAAGAAATAATATTATATATTACTTTAACATATTGATATACAATATATTAAATTGTAAATACCAATATGTAATATCAAAATGAAAATGAGTTAAAATAAAGCATTTTGAATTTAATAACTAAAATTTAATAACTAAATGCTTTTACATCAAATGATTTTATTTTTATAATTTTTTTAAAATTGTCATTTTACCAGCCTTTAAAAATTACTGATTTTATCGTAATTTACCAAATAAATTGTCGTAAAATTTGGTCATTTTCATCTCCGCTTAAAACCCTTTAATTCCTTTATTTTAATAATTAACAAATATACTCAATAATTATGCTTTTCTGACAGTAGAATAGAAGTAACAAAATGCCGAGCGGCCAAAGTGATAATTGTCCACAGTGGATATTGTCAGACACTTTGAAATTATACAATGAACGTGTACAATACATGCTACTTCGCGAATGAGACGTGAAAAACCGCTTGATAAACTGATCACGATTGGGCGTAACACCTGCTGGCTAATTTATTTAGTAGCCCAAAAGGGAGACAAGTTTCGGCGGTGTATCGGCAGGTTTTCAGCACTTTGAAATATTACTGGCGTGCCGGTGGATAGTCCGGCCCCTTTGGGCGAACTCCCGCGGGCTCGAATTAATATCACAGGAAAACGAAGGGCGGCATATACGTTCGAGTTAGGACGGCCCAGACGTCCTAGTTTATCGGAACATGTCGCCGACTGTCCCATTATTTACCGCTGCTCAGATACTTCGCCTATTTAAACGGGGTTTAATTAATGAATGGCACGTCGAGGACCGGCGAACTCGAACTCCCCGTGGATTTGTTTACGTATGTCCTATCGGCTTTTTGTCGTCAGACAAGAGAGAGAGAGAGAGAGAGAGCGTCCCATTTTCGTTGATAAAGGCTCGCATAGATGTTGCACATCGCCGCTAAATCTCGCGGATGCATCGGTTCTTTAGTGCACACCGCGAGATAATGACGTTATATTGCCTCCACTGGGAGTTTACGAAACTGTCGCAGTGTCTCGCCGAACTTTTCGCATCGATACGAATTGCGATCGGCGATACACCAGTGAATAAATTCCGCCCGCCATCAGTTTATTACGCGCCGAGCATCATTCCTGCCCAATGAATTCTTTTGTCACTTCAGACGGAAATTTCTATAAAGATCCTCCATTGCGAAATTATTGGCAAATTTGATGCATATGCACCCGTGTTATTAACGCTTTAAGAAACTTGCTTTAAACGCCCATGAAGGTTATTGCTTTTAAAATGTCGCATGCGCCGCTCATAAAAGGCGAAAGCAGGCGAATGTCTGCGTGTATACGTATTTTCAAGTGGATCAGTACACGAGCGCATTCTTTATTAATGCTCTACTTCAAACTTTTTGATAGCTGAATTCAGAAGACCTCACAAGAATGCTTTAGGTACTTCGAAATAGACTATTACACGATACTTTTTGTAACTCTTTGCCTTCTGAATAATTTTTATCAAGTTTCACGCTTTTTACGGCTATAACTTCTAAACAAGCACAAAGTATGAAACAGAAGAGACTTTACTTTTATACATTTTCTAACTGTATCAAAAGTATTTTCATCTTGACGATGTATCTTTTTTAATATAATAACATTTTCGCTTTTTTTAAATTTATCTATTAATAAAACTGAAAGAATACATCATCAATATCATTTTATGGTAATTGTAAGAGCGTGTGCTCTCAACTGCTTCAAATTCAGCTTGTAAACTATCGGGAGATATAACGACGTTGTCTGATATCCGCACTCGACATAATTTACTGCGATCTATATTCAGGTCAAGACCTAAAAATCAGTCAGCGACGCAAACTAATCTATCGTTAGATACGGGGGCAGAAGGAATCGACCGTTTACAAGCCCAGTGCAGGCTTACGGATTGCATCTAGGGTTAAGGGGCTTGCTCCAGAGTCTGGAGAGCCAAAGAGGGTGCGGTCGCTTGCAGCGTGATCCTTCTTAAGCCGAGGCTAAGAGGCTATTAGTTAGCTCTGCTAGCTGCGACATAACCCGTAAGACTAACACGGTACTTACACCTTCCTGCCTCGTCGGGATCGCAGGATATTCAACCAGCCGAGCTCTCGCGTATGTTTGCATGGGGGTTGTCTACGCTGATGGTGACTCCTGAACACGATTAATAGTAAGGAATGAATATCAAACAAGCTAACCGCATCTCCGTTTTCACGTTCCATCCGGTGCATGAAATTCCATTTAAGCCGGGATAATAAAATATGCATAGTACGTTGTAATAAATGTACCCTAAGTACGCGAATTGTATACAGTAGCATATGTACAGGGAAATGTGACGTATGAAATACTAGTGTTAAAAAAAATAACATGTGTGTACACAATTAAATTTAACTGTAATATGTACAAATATAACATACAACATTTATGATCTCATATTTTATAACGTTACCGATGACATCGCATTTAAAGATAATTTCGTTAAATTTTCGTTAAAATATCTTATAATTTCTAAAATATAGTAAAATACTGAAAATATTTCTTAAAATTTCTCTCCAAAATAAGATAACTCTAATTGTTCAAAGATAACCACTTTATTTTACCTTGTTTATAATTATTTAAAGAGCGCATATTCAAGAAAAACAAAATAAAAAAATTGATCATAATGGTATGCTAGGATATTCTGTATGCATAATATATTTTACTACGTTTAATGAAGAAAGAGGGAGAGAGAGAGAGAGAGAGAGAAAGAGAGAGAGAGAGAGAATACATTATTATAGACACCTTCATTAATCTAATAGCAACCGCCTGCGGTTGAATATTTTATTTCGCCGATGGTTGACGGAAAATGTGCAATTTTGTGGGATCGGCGTAGTACTGCGAAAACGCGTGAGCATGTTTTACAAATTTGATCCATCGTTTCAAAGTAAAACTCAAATGACTCGAAATAAAGAGCGGAAATGGGTCGCCTGCATGCGCGAATGGTTGCACAGTAATTAAATTAATGGGTAGCCGTTGGCAATGCCATTGGCAGGTCATTGAAAGTACGCTCGTTATAGCCATAGACCATGCGAAACAATACAATATTCAGAATATTTGGATACGTGCCTTTTCATTATTGTGTTTTATTGTTTCAATTTTTTCCTTTTGCCATTTCGAAAAAAGAAAGTCACGTCATACGTCCTAACATGAATTGCATAATAATAAATGTCATAACATCCGAAAATCGTCGAAATATATTGAAATATTAAATATCGTCCCATTTGTGTCACATTATTGGAATTACAAGGAAACTATCGAAACTGTTCCTCCACGAATTTTCATGAGATTTGGATATATTGATGTAAAGCACCAAAAAATAGAAGACTTATACATATTATTTATCTGCTTATCGAGCAGAATTTATGAATAATCCTTCGAAAGTAACGAATTTTTTTATTTTCAGCGAATAGCTTCGAACTATGAGATATATGAAAAAATGTTTTATACCAAAGCATTTTATACTTCTAATAATAATACATATATTTTTTAATGTCAAATTTTTTAATTTAATCCTATAATTCCTATTCTCAAGTATTGTTCTAATCCGCAAACCTTAAGATAAGCAGACAAAAAATATGGATAAAATATTTGTTGATGATACATAACATATCCAAAGTCCATCAAAATCGATGAAGGGTAATTCTAACGATTCCCTTAAAAAAGACAAGGAAGAAAACAAACTGACATTATGTAGAAAACACAGCAAAATACTTTATTGAAAATTATTTTCATATTCTATACATTATATTGCATTGTATTTTACATAGCATTATAAAAAGTCGATACAATAGCCTTATCGTCGTCATTCGTATAATCTCGATGCTCATCACGTTAACGCGACAAAGCAAATATAATTGACGCGTATCCCATTTGTCGACTGTTCGCACGTGTGGCGATAAATTTTCGTGCAGCGCGTGTTCTAGGAAGTACTTTCCGGGGCACGTTTAACAAGGGTGCAAGCGAATTGTGGTAGGCCCGATAACAGGCAAGCACGGGGGTACGTTAAGTTTCGAAACAAGTACATACGATCGTAAAAGTTTACCAACTTCGAGCCGGTTTCGACGCGGATGGCGATGGTGGCGGCGAAACCGGCATTAAATATGAATCATAAAAGAGGCATAAAGATAATTGTATGCTAATAGGGCAAGCGTATGCGCCGCGTCGTTCACAATGGCTCAGCGTCTCCCGTTATTACCTATGTATCTGCTTTACAACGAATACCTATGTGCTCGCATACAGCGCGATACAACGTATCGATGCTAACCAATTTCGTGCAATTAACTTTGCCGCAACTATCTACCACGTTGTGCCCGGGAAATATATATACATACTACTTAAATTAAAGATCACTCGTTCGTTCTTCGTGCCCGCCGTTCGCCAATGCTCGTCACGTTTAGCAATTATTTGTGATCGCATCGCCGTTATCTTCGGTGTACTTTTGCGGTGAGAAGACTTGAACGCTTCGGAACGTAAAATAGGGAACACAATTTTAATAGCGTTTCACGGAATCGCTCTCTTTTACTGGCACCTGAAACCGTTTGATTATTGCGTACGTTTAAATTTCGTTTTCCTGTGGCAGCGCCTTAAACTTTTGTTACAGATACGTGAATGTCGAAATGAAGTCTAACTTAAAATTATTTCTTGATATTAAAAAGATTTGTATAATCTTGTTAGATATTCGAAGGTTTCCCCTTTTCTTTCCTTTTCTTTTCCCCCGTTCGCAGTATGTATTTCTCTTTGAATTTTTGATAGGGAACAGACAGCGAGGAACTAATATACAGAGGCAATTTTTACGATGTAATATCGCAGACGTTCTGTACGTCATAATAATGCTTCGCCTTGCCTGTAATACTTTAGAGAAGCATGGCACGATCTCTTTGAAGCTCGCAAAACTTTAAATCTTTAAACAGTGTACGCGAACTCATTAAAAGTTCTTTCTCAGAAAGGATAAAACGGGATGTATTGACGAAGTTGGTTTAGAAATACAATGAGTTTGCGAACATCGGGTGCTGGTTTGCGGCCAATTCTTTTTATCTACTGATGCAAGTAAAATAAGAGCTTGAACAGGCATTGCAGGAAGATGATCTGCGAAAAAAAAAAGAAAAAAAGAAAAATTG
>NW_017305569.1:2124025-2129635 GCF_001594115.1 Trachymyrmex septentrionalis | reverse complement strand
TGCGGCCAATTCTTTTTATCTACTGATGCAAGTAAAATAAGAGCTTGACAGGCATTGCAGGAAGATGATCTGCGAAAAACAAAAGAAAAAAAGAAAAATTTTTCATGTCAAGATGATGTTCTTTTCTCAAGTTATCTAAAAAATATCACGGTTGCGCATATTTAAGAAAACGGTATTTTAATAGAGAATGCGTTTGGCATTTATCCAGGATTTTTCCATTAGTAAAATGCAAACTCTCCGCTGCAAGGAACTTTGCGAATTAAATATCACAACGCGTGTTATTTGCTGCACGTGGAATAAACTTTTTCCCATCATCGACCCTAATTCTACAAACGGAAACGGTCGAGGCACGCGGAAGCGTGAGCCTTTGGAACTTTTAAAAATATCTGATAAAAAGAAAAAAAGGTAGTCGTTAGAACTTTTCAGGGCGTACTTGACCGGTGGTATGGACTCGCGGGCTGATCGAATTTATTATTTGGAACGAAATCGACGCCGCGCTTTCGCGACGCCGAGGAGTGTGCAGCGGAGCAAAGCGAGGAAAATAAGACGAGCGCCGAGACTGCGGCGGATAGCTTTTCACGAGGTCGTGAATCGGCAACGGTGAGGAGGATCTCCTTGACCGCTTGCTAGCTCTCGTAGAGTAGATCGTCCCCGAGAGCTTTTACGGGTTTTGACGAAAGCGCACCGTCACGATGTGTAAACCATGAGAGACCGTTCGACGATTCTACGAATCTCACCCTCTCCCGGGAGAGATGGAATCGAAGGGGACGGGGATGGGATTCGACTGAAAGGCGAATCCTTTTTACGAGCTCGGATACATACGCCCGAAGGTCGAAAGGAACGTGAGAGCTACTCTGGTGCGCTGGTCCCGGGATCTTTTGCGCGCCTCGCTGCAGTCTCATTGCGGAGTCACGAGAATCCGAGGCAAGCAGCGAAACGCTTTCCGATTTTTCCGAAAACCGCACACCAGACCGACAACCCTTTCGCCCCTCTCGAGTATTGCCACTTCCCTCGTATCGTCTCTAATGTAAAGCATTGTAATCTAAATATAGATAAGGCAAGACGCACGCGAGCTTTATTCGCGATACCAAGATAAATATGTAATACGTGGATGTACCCAGGTTGTGTACATACACGTATCGGTGTCATCGGTTTGTCTGGAATCGTCGATGATATATACGAAATTCGAATCAAATTTGTAAACGTAAAACATATGGAACGGAGAGAGAGAGAGAGAGAGAGAGAGAGAGAGAGCGCAATTTCTCTTTTCTCAATTTCAATCCTATTCCGTTTTAATCTGTGGAGGTTTGCCGTTAACATCAGAACGATTAAATGTAATCTGATGATATAGAACTAAAGTATTCAGATCAAACGGTCATTGTAAACTGAACTGAATAACTTTTCCATAACAGCACAGTGGAAGACCTTGATATGTCGGTCAAGGTGGCCCACCGAGCCATGCTCGCAATACTCTACACGAAATATTCCAATGTCATTCTCTCTTCTCCGGACATTCGCTTGTCCTAACTATCTTTCGAGAGCACTCGCGCCGAGCCGTAAAGTACTTTCACGTGTGTAGCACACAATACACGTGCGAGAAATCGATTCGCCATTAGAGGATTCGAACTCGACATTCCCGACAATTTCTGACCGAACGAATTGAAGTTTCGACCGAGTCATTGTTGCTTTCGATTGCCGAGGAGTGATTTCCACCGAACTCCACATCCTTTAGCCGAACGAGCCACCAGGTAGACCGCAAGTGATCACGATCAGAGGTGAGGAGGTCAAAGTAGGACGGACTTTGACGCGCGACTCGTTTGATGGTGGTATGTAAGAGATAATTGATGACGTTACGGTTCATTGCTGACCTCACTGTTACCCGACGCAGACAAATATTGACAGCTTCCGATCACAAAGCGGTGGACAGTATCCTTTGTACGCGTCCCACGCACCACTGCTTGATGTCTGCTCGGTTTTCCTATCGAACCGCTGAGCTCGTGGGAAAATCAACGTCCGCGTTCGACGTGCATGTCGACTTCCCTAAATTAAAGCGTCCCGCACCCGCTCGTCCTTTCGCATGGGCCGTACGACGTAAATTCCATCCCTTTTTCTCCCTTATCGTTTGACTTTTTGATACAAAAAGTACCTCTTTCGATGCTTCTTTTATGGCCGAGCTTTACTTTCATACCTCAATTGGGATTTAAAAACAATCGGTAGATTTAGACAGATCGCATCGACGAAGAGGATAAAATATCCGCGCGAAAAAAGTTTCGGTGAGATCGGTGAAAGCTAACGCGAGGGAAAAAAATCGATGTGATTTGTTGTAAACGTTCCGTATACGTCAACAAAGTGCCGACAAAGGGAAAACCGCGAAATTAATTAGTCGCGACAGCGATACAATTCTCGAATGCGGATACGCGTCAAAGGGATCGTGCAGTGATTCCGGAACGCGATGTAAGTTGCCTCCTCGCCGCGATCAAAGAGCTTTGACTGAGGAGGAATGAGAGTCCGGCGAACATAGTTCTGAGGAACATAGTTTCGCGAAGGTCTGTGTCTGCATTGTTCGTCTTCGCCCAGTCAATGGGACTGTTCGTGTGTTGAGCTTGTAGTAGGTTTCCTACGATGTATAACTCGCACCGTCGAGCAAAAATTTAATTTGCGATATACAATAAATAAATAGCAGGCGATAAAATATATAAAAGAAAGGAATAAACGAAAAACAATTTGTAAAGGTTATACAGAAAAATTGTGTCTATAATACTAATTAAAAAAATTTTCATACGATTAAATTAAATATAAATTACATCCAATATTCGACGGTAGTTCTCAATAGATATAATTAATTTTGAATTTCCTAAACTGTGGACACTGTGGTGAAGTATCTACATATTTTAAATTAGCTAAGTGTAAGTAAATTCATACGTACACGCATTACGGATCAGTAATCTGCTGACAGATGTATGTACGGATCGAAACATTGGAATTATTGCCATTCAATCGCCATGCCAGCCATTGTACTTGTTCGTTTTAATTAAATCTATGTATTTTCGTATTTCTATCAGTCGTTATCTCATCCATCCGTGGACAGATCCTTGCAAGTCTGGACCCAAGTGTACTGTTGCGGAGGCAATCGCCCTTCAAAGGGAACGTTCATGCCTGCAAACCGGTTAGTAACAAGTTTCGCAAAATTCAGTTAGGCGATCTACATGGCTCGCGGCGAATCATCTGCTCGTTTCTGACGAAGCCCGGGACGTTAATGTTCTTCTGATCCGCGTAATCGTTCGATCTAGAAGTTGCCGCTCCCTATCGACGCCGGCGCTCGTGTTGTGCTGATAGCGGCAGTTTAGAAGTTTCGCGACGGCGGCCGGGCCTTTCAGGCAAACTCCTTCATCTCGGATTCGAGCTTGTTGATCACCCATTGCAACCCTTGTCGACCCTTAAACCAAAATAAAATATTACTTGCATACGCGAAGAAGCATGTGTTTGCGAAGATGCCATTGCAGTGTCATTCACAAATTTTTATGAAATGCACGAGTGTACCACCATTTTATAGTAGTCACCATTTTGTGAAAACATTTTTTTATGACAAATATTCGACACCGTATTGAAAAAAAGCGTCAATAGCATGCACAGAAAAATTTCTCAGACAGAAATCTGCATGTTTGTCCCAAGAGACAGTTTGCGTCTGTTTATTCGTTCGTAAAACAACTTTGTTTCCTAAACGTTAAAACATGTCATGATTCGTATTTTATCGGAATTATAAATAAAAATAATTTTACAAATAATAATTCATAACAATGCTTGATCTCGTCAAATTTTTTTAGTAAATTCACTCTAAATTTCTTACTCTTGGAGTGAAATCTCACTCCAAGAAAGTGTAAATGCAACCATCTTTGAAAAAAAGTGAAAATATTTCACTTCTTGAAAATTGTCACTCTTTTTCAAGAAGTGAAATATTTTCACTTTTATTTCAAAGATAGTTGTATTTCCACTTTCTCGGAACAAGATTTCATTGCAAGAAATTTAGAGTGTTGCATATATGCAAGAGAGATTTCTTAACAATAAGAGATCACTTACTTTGCTCGCGTTGAAGGAGATGTTTGAAGCTAAGAGATCCTCCATATAGTTAGTTAGTGGTACCCCTCGGACGGTGACCACCGCTTCTTGTGTAAGTAACGTCTTGGTGGGATCATCCGGATGGGGCGTATATCTGACAGCTTCGTCTACAGCGAAATAATTACCGAAGGTTAACTGCAAAAAAAAAAAACAAGAATAATCTATCTGATCAATTTGAATATCGTTGAAACATTCAACACGTAATAGTCAAATAAAAAAAATGACTCTCCGTATTTTTATTCGTCGACTGAAACACAGAGCTGATTCGCATCAAATATTACGCGTATTATGGAGGTAATATGGTTGGTATAGATCTCCGACTTTTTGATAAAACGCGTGACTTGCGTTATCAAATCTATCATACCGTAAGAAATATGTACATCGTCTAATACATATTCGCGCCGCAGTATACTCGTATCAGGAATTTCAGTCGTTTATATCGATCACTGTGTGCAACTTGGGGAGTTAGCAACCCTCGGGGTAGATGGACAGTTCGAATTATCGAGATGGAACGTCACGAAAGTGACGTAGACATCCTTGAATAATCAATGCCACTAGACAAAACAAACGAATCGGCCATAGCTCCCATCACGGAGAAAAAAAAAAAACATCCAACGCGCGCTTCCACTTCCGTGCCTTCCATTACACTATATTTTTCCCTCGCTTTTTTTCCGTTCTATTTCGGATGCATTATTCGATATGAATATTTCTGAGCTACTTTTATGATTATTTTTTCAAATCTCTCTTTTTAAATGATTCGTACGCGATATTTATATATATATAGCGAGCGTCCAAATTGATTTTTCGATTATACGATATAAGTTCTAGTTAACGAGATTGGAATTATAGTGCCGACGGAATTATTTTTCTATTTTTCTTCAACGTACTTTTCTTCCGTATCATAAATATCATATCGTCCTATTTGATATTCGGAACTCATCAACATCGAAAACTCAAAT
Organism: Trachymyrmex septentrionalis; assembly: GCF_001594115.1. Lineage (NCBI taxonomy): Eukaryota > Metazoa > Arthropoda > Insecta > Hymenoptera > Formicidae > Trachymyrmex > Trachymyrmex septentrionalis. Next base: position 2,124,560 of record NW_017305569.1, on the reverse strand, counting down.
ATACTCTGTTTGTACGAAGGCAGTATTGGCACAACATTTTGCGATATCGGGCTGCGGCGAAAACTAAACCGAGTTTGCGAAAGGACCGCGACTATATAATGCAACCCCCACCCCGAATGACCGTAATATTGTATACGTATATTGCGATCTCGCGTCAACGTGCCGTAGCGCGGGCGTGTTAGGAGCCGAACACGTAGCTATGCGGATCCAATGTATACGGTATGCTGCGACTAATCGAATACATAGAGAAACGTGGGGTATGACAAAACCGGGGAGTAGCACGCGTTGGAAGACCATCTCGAATTCATTACAGTGCGCCAGTGCGTAAACACGCGACGCGAAAGCGACGAACAGCACTCTGCGGAGCGATGTGCGGTGTGCTTTTGTTGCAGCACGGCATACCGTTGGTACCGAAGCACCGTTAGAGTGCAGGGTGCGTCGCGTTGTCATCGCGCGCGGATTTGTTTCCCGCCGCGAGAGAAACAATCACCCACGCTGCTTGCACGACGATGAGCGGGGTGGCGGGGTGACGGGG
>NW_017305569.1:2113285-2123925 GCF_001594115.1 Trachymyrmex septentrionalis | reverse complement strand
CCGCGAGAGAAACAATCACCCACGCTGCTTGCACGACGATGAGCGGGGAGGTGGGGTGACGGAAAAGGGCGGGAGAAAGGGGTTGGAAGAGCGCGAGAGGATTGAAAACTAGCGCGGCAACTGAGCGCCTCGAGCGCCAGTTACCCCGAGGCCTAAAGTTTAATCTGTGTCGCTGTCATAGAATTTGTACTAGCTGAAACGTATTTGCTGTTTGGTACCATACAGCCTTCGCCACTGTAAATTTGCGGCTGGAAAATCGCGGTTTCGATCTCTCTCGTATCCACGACGCGGGTACCTTTTAGGCGCTATTCAATTCGAAAATCGAATAGCCCGGATCGTAATTTATCATTTTTTTTTCCACGACAATCTAGTTCCCTAAAGTCGCTTATCTTAGGGAGTACGCGCGGGAAGCAATAAATGAAACGTACACGCGAGCAAGTTCGCGTTGCGCGAATGAAAATTCATTTAGGGAATTTCTCCTTCGACATAGTTTTAATTAGTAAAGTTTGAATCAACACTCCTCTATATTAGTTACCGCGGGAAAATGAATACGTACGCTCCGCGTCGGATTAGTAAAAAATCATGATTACGTGGGGAAAAAAAGGAAATAATTATGATTTTTCGTCAGGATAAGAATGGACATTAAAATGGGAGCTCGAAAGTGGGAGCCCCCGAACGTCTACTCTGTGGTCTGGCAACATGTGAACGAGAGGTCAGCGGAGACGCACGTCATTATGAGCCTCGGACGAGCGCCATCGTGGCATAGCCACGCCGTGGGGTGGAACAATTGAATCGCAGGGGCGCAATACGTTTCACGAGGAAATTAACGCCCGCGGCACATTGTGGGTCCGCGACTATTCCAGATATAGAATGGTGTTGTACTCTATGGACTCTGCCATATTGGCAATCAGTGAAGCCGACGGTGTAACTGTGTTACACCGCGGTCAACTCGCCGGTCCAACTTCGCTTCGCGGCACGGCGGTTTCCAAAGCCCGTGGCCCACGGACGTGAGGGAAGAAACGAAAAATTAACATTACGCCCGCGAGCTGCTGCGTTTCATGGAGTTCACGGTCGGCGAGCCGAGAACAAAGACGTCGATTAAATCCGAAGGAAATGAAATTCGCTGGTATATATAAACGCCGCGCGTGCTACACCGCTGCCATCCATGTGCCGTGTATCACTGCAGTAAAATTCACGGAATTATATCGACGACGGAAGTCAGATCCTGAATGTCGGCGTATGCCTGAATTTCATAACGATCTTACACGTTGCGATCTTACGGTATAGAAAATTATTACTCACGGGAAATGTACCCTTAGTTACGATATGTTAAGAGACTTTCTCTATTTGTGATACAATCAATGTAGAGCATTTAGATTACGTATCATGTATTACGATACGTAAGTATTCGTACGTAAGTACATTTAAAAAACATTAAAACGTAGAATAAACGAAGGCACAATAAAACGCAGCAATTATCAGCGGAAAATGAGAAGGATATTAAACTTGGCTATTTAGTAGTATATTTCTTAAGAATTTCGAATATATTTGGAGTATAACTGCGTTATACTTCACAGGTCATGGAACACAAAGAAAAGCGAGGCTCGTAGCAATTGAAGAGCTGTTACTAAAGTACACGACTGGTTATCTAAATAAGATACTGTTATTGCAGCTCTCGTTGCACCGCGCCGTAACGGCAAGCTCGCCAATACGAAATACTAGTATTGTTGTTGCCAGTATTGTGCTGTGTCCTTAATTTTCTCTCACGGAAAGAACATTTCATTTGCGCGGGGTACGTTCTACTATATTTCCCTAATAACATTCAATTTAAATATTTCGCTATATATATTTGAATATAATTATTTCAATAACTCAAACAAAACTGTATTCCGAAAGCCACCATTAATTAATCATCGCTCTCGCGAAAACAATACACTTGTTATTCGTTAGTTACTGGAAATGCCCCTTCAAGCGTTTAAAACTGTAAAGATATCGTCTTGCTTTTTGGGAAACTGTCTGATAAAATTCAATAGGACTTACTTGCTGCACAGAGAATTTATGCGCGAAAGAAGGATAAGCGTTTTAACGGTGAGAAAAAGGTAAATGGGAAGAAGCGTAATTGGCGAGACGAGAGATTCCATTGTCATGTCTGTGACGGGATGTATACTCTTGTTGGAGTGAATTTTTTAACCGCGGCGCGAAAAACGCTTCGCTTAATACAAGATAGAATTACGGCAATCCGCAGCATTATATCAAAGAGCACAGTCGCTTCTCTCCTTCCTTCGGCTCCCCTTCCAATTCGGCCTCGTTCATGCGAACCGGTAACTAACTGCACGAAACAGAAATCGCTGGTAGCTTTTGATTTTCAAAATGTCCCGGCGAGTGACGTATGTAAATAGGTTTTTGCGCGGATTGAAAATTGTAAGCCTTTAAGCACGCATTTACATGCCATAGCTGCGAGAATTTTTTCACGAGTATAAACGGATAATAAAGTAACGGATGATTGAAACGCACGTTGCAAATATGTATGTTCCATTCGCCGATTCGTCGTGAATTTTTTTTTGTTTTTTGTTTTCACGCGGATTATCACTTTTCGTAAAAATTCCTGTGTCAGATGTTAATAACGGTCGTGCTACGCCGCGAATGCGAAATCCGTACAATCGTATTTAATCCCTAGCGGATCTCCACGGAACAACCGTGTTTCTCAGTGCTGATATAAATTCTTTACACGATGAATATTCAACGAAGTTTATTCACAGTTCGCGCAACGTCCTTTGAACAACAGTCCTAGCTCTCTCTCTCTCTCTCTCTCTCCCCCCCTCTCTCTCTCTCTCTCTCTCGTCATTGAAATCTCTGTCATCAACGTCTCAGGGTTGCAAACGAAGAGAAAAGATTGTTATACGCCGCAAAAAGGGTGCATCCCGGCGTAGAATCGACGAGATTTAATCGTATCAAGCCAACGATCGATCGATCGTCCCCCGTCAGCTGCGGATCTGTCGTTGACGCCGAAAGTAATTAATTTCGGCCTCTTTTTCCAGCACAACCGCGAAGAGCAGTGGTGCATCGTCGTATTGGTGGATGCAAGCGACGTTACGCGATGCCGCGGGTGCATCGGGCTAATTGAAAATTTTTCTCGTCAGTCGCGCGTCGAAACCGATGTTTGCCAATCGCTCGACCTCTCTGTGCCAAAACCCCCTCCCCCTCCCCACCTCCCCCCCTCTCCCTCGTTTGCTTTCCATTTATCGGCGGACGTTGCAACGTGGCCGCGCCCGATGACGCATCAGCCGTAGACGAGGTATCTCGGACGATTTCTGAACAGCTACTTCGAAAGCGTCGTATCGATTTGCGGCGGCACTAGCGAAATGAGCATTTCGTATTACACGAATACAATATACGAACTAAATTATAACAACGCAGAAGTGAGAACAGTAATATCGTAAAATAAACAGAGGAACTCAGTTTTCGTTTAAAAACTGATGATCTTCGTTTAAAAAAAAAAAACCTGATGTCTTTTTTAAATAATCTAGGTATATAAATAAGGTAGAAATACGTTATCATCCATTCTATATTAAGCGTTCAAAGAGATACATTATTTTTTTATACCGAAAGAACGACTTTGTTAAGGTATCGAAAAATTTAATTAGATAGAGATCTAAACGTTTTGAAACGTCAAAATATAAACGCTGATAATAATTGACAACAAAAACATACTAATAAATCCGTGTAAGCGTTTTATATACCTTTCCTTACTTCAAAGGTCCAAACAAAATTATTTTCAGATCTGTAGCTAAATTTTTAGATATTTCAGCAAACCCGTTTCTTTCTGTGTATGTATAGGATAAATAATATATAATAAATAAATGATATAAACTAATCTTTCACGTCGAAATATTATCGATACGTTTTACGTACATATCTATTTTCTCGCGGAAGGCAAAGAAACGTTGACTTAAATTTTCCTAATTAAAACCTTGTTTAAAAGAGAGGTCTTCCCTGATCGTTACTAGGCACAGCATGCTCTCTACTTCCCGATCAAATTCCTGTGATTCCGTTTTACCCTTCGGTATTAGCAACGGAGAATGGAAGATTGTAGAGAGTAGGGAAAGCCGTTGTGTGAAGTGGAGGCTCTCCTTCAGCGCGCACTCGCGAGTAATTAGCATCGCCGCATAATTGAGAGGACTTTGCGGATTTGGCTGCGCAGGCTGCATTGTTCAGACCCGGTGTGCTCGCAATTCGCCCATACCATCCGATGCCTCGAGAGGGTTTTCGCGGCCGGAAGCCCAAATCTGCTGGGCGGCACACACAACCCAAAATCGACCCCCGATGCAGTTCGGTCGTTTCCTGTGCGCGCGGTAATCACTGATTTCAGCAGATTTCGATTTGTGTTGCTGACAAATCGGTATTAGATCGTGTAACAACTTCTAACAGCTCGTTTTTCATCCTCAAATCAATGAAACATACATAAATAATTAACCGTGCACTTTATTCGCTTACTGCGCCTGCATTTTCTAACAAAATTCTATAATTTCGTGGAAAAAAAAAAATTCAGACACGCTTTGACGCTCCATGACTCAACCGGGGGGTTTTGAAAAGCCAAGTGAATTTTCAATTTACAAGTATTCTGCTTCAAATTCGGACTGTACCAAGAATGAAAAACATTTCAGGTCAAACAAAACATGTTACTGTGAAATCGTATTCTTGAATGTTAAAAGAGTATGCTGGAATTTTTTCACATTTTTAGAGCTCAAAAACCCTTTGAAAAATCAAACACCAACGATCAAGTTGGACTAAAAAGTAGTGGAAAAAAAAAAAAAATGTTAGACCGCGAAAGGTTAATTCAATCAAAATGATGCCCTCCATATCTAAAGATAAATTGTCCAGTAATATTTTACTGGTATTTGGGATAACCGAGTATCGTTTCGAAATCTCCAAATAAAATTAACCGACCGAATGATTAAATGGACACAAAGCCGCGAGACAAACGCGAGCAGCCCATCCATCACTCTAACTAAAGCGACGCGCTTATAAAATCCCGCGGTGTCGCGCCGGCGATTCGGAAGAAAATCGGAGCCCATCGAATCCAGATGATTTAAACGCGCGTCACCGAAGGGGTTAATACGCATCGGTTCCCCGCCAGTCACGGGAGGGTGGGCTTTCACGGAATCCCGCAAAAACAGAGATCCAGTAAATCAATCAAGCACGCCTGCGTGTAAGCAGGGATCGCAATACGTTGCCGAGCACGAAGGAAACCGGAACGATATTTTAGCGGCAACGGCGCTCGTGTGTATTCCCGGGCTAACGATCCCTTTTCCCGCGCCACGCCGCACCGCCTTCGTTGCTGCACGAATTTCCGTGCGCGAGCGCGAAAACGCCGAGATGGAACGAAGAGAGGAAGGGTTAGCGCGACGGTGGCGAAGAGGATGCTCGACCACTCGCCGGATCGAGGACGAAAATTAATAACGGACGCGCGCGTATCGGCGATGTATCCCCCCAGCCCGTATTCGCGGACTCCCCGTGGATTTGGGTGATGGAGGACCCTCCGACGGTGAGTGAACGGGGGCGAAAAGGGACGACAGAGGATGGCAGGCGCGAGAGAGGGTGATGCTGGACGCACCAGCGACTGAATTATTATGTACGTGCGGTCCTCTAAATCATAAAAACAACAAATTGCACGCGGTTCAACGCGCCCCATAGCGTCGTGTCGCACGGAGGCCGAAGGGGAGCCATCGCGGTGTCTCGCTACGCCTTTCGCAGTCACGTACACGCATCCGGAGGTATTTATACGGATTCGGAGCGGCGGCGGCGGCGGCGACAGCGCCAACACTTTTCGCACCGATTGAAATATAGAGACTGGGCGGGAGGGCGAATGGGTGGGTTTAATGAAAAATGGTAACTCCACCTCGCGTCGTGGAATGAGCTTACCGGACTCGTACAGTTGTTGATCCCCTTTAACCCCATCGTCCGATACCAGCTGTCGTCTCGAACGGGCCGGAATACACATCCCTTTCTCGCAATCCGCTTTCAATTCGTTTGTCTTTATTCTGCGAAACCTAATTGATATACGTCGGGATACAACTTCTCGTTATTGTATTAGACATTAACTGCGCTGTATTTTGCACGCGGACTACAATCGTGGTCTACGTTTAATACAGTGAATGCTATAGCGATATCTGCATTATATTCGTGGCTAACTAACATTATGTCCAGCTGAGAATTCTAAATCATTAATTGCAACTTGATTTCACTTGCACACTGTTAAATTCATAACGTCAAAATTATACCGAATTTTTGTATTTCTAAAAATTGGAGAACAATTTCGATCCCTTAAACAATTCAATATACGAGGATAAATGAGGACTACTAGAAACTTTTATTTTTAATCATTTTTAGATTACCACTAATACGTCGTTAATTTAACTAAAACAATGGAATGAGACAATTCCATTCAAGAAAATGTATTAACTTTAACTCAAATTTAATTTATTATTTACTAAGCGCACACATTAATATATAGACGTTGTTTATTTTAAAACTAATCACAGAAATAAATCGATTTATATTTTGACACAAAAGGAAGTTAAAAGCAAAACAAAAAATATAATATAAAACAAAATATTATTTATATTATAATATATATAACTGAAGCAATTGGATTTTATGATTGCTCCTTTAATATCTAACAGTACCTACAATTTCTTAGGTGTGAAGAGATTTGGATATAATATTACTAACGTTTGCCGGGTATTACTGCTTGTACGTAAGCGCGATATGTTAAGCCGTGGCGACCCAAGATGTCCCATCTGCGAGCAGAGCGAGAAAAGGATGAATGGGTTTAAACAAGGTGCGTATCCGCGATTAACGGCAAATAGACACAGTGCTACATGCGGTCGGTGCTTCCACTGCTCGCCTGTTCGTTCTATAATCTGATAATATCCGGCCGGTAGCAACGGGAAAATATTTCACCGTTTTTACGCCGTCGCTTATATTCACTGTGAAACAATGACACCCGCGAATTCCCGCGAGGCGCCAAGAGATACCCCCGTATTGCTGTAAATTAACAATATGCAATTTTATAGCGGTGCAATATTTGCAACGCCCAGACAGCTCAGTATTTTCATTAGTACGAGTTTTAAGCGCGTAAAACACCTTGCTCGTAACTACCGCCAGCGCCGTGTAACTCACTAAAAAAAATAACACAAAAAAAAAAATAACGTTTTTTTCCCCAATGTTCTCGTAACAGTGTATCATCGCGGTTACATCGCGCGGCAATGTATCGTAACCGGACCGCAAAAACGATGACTTTGACAAGCTACATGAAAATAGCTGTTGCGACTTTTTACCATTCACACGCGACGCAATAATGTTTATCTGTATACATATGTGTCAATTCAAATATCAACGCGGAAGAACTTCAAATTTAATTGGATTTTTTACGCAATTAGCTCACCATCAGTAATCGGTTTACCCTAACAAAATAAGATTTGCTCGTCCATAATGTACGACAACTTGACAAGAAACTATTGTAACTGTAAGACTGTATAGTTTAAATTTATTAAATATATTGAATATATTTAACACAAAAAGAGATATAATTAAATGTAAAATTTGTAAGCAACAAATTCCAGACTCGTATTCGCTAACACTATCGAATTCCAATTTGTTACCTGATTATTGTTGTACATTATGTAATTGCCAGCGATTATTGTTCTGTAACAGCGAGTCGCATAAACTTCATAAGAGGAACCTGTAGAAGAAATCGACGATCGTTACGAAAATTCATCGTTACGAACGATAAATATCTTAACAATCATGTGCGATTCACTTAGGCGGATTAATAACCAATTGCGAAAGTAATCTCTTACAGATAACGCCTTACAGAAATCGGTCGAACCTTCTCCGTGCATGTAAACGGCAACTCAATTATTCCGGGCCGTGATCGTGATCGTCTTAATATTCGTGTGTACCATAGTATAATCCTCGCGGACGATATCCAGCTATCCCATTATGTTCAGTCCTGTAACGCGATGCACATGTACGATGCGTGTATTTAGGATCAATGACACAACGGCAGCATTTCATAGTATGCAACGTATGCGCAATAGAACCCTATCCGGCAAGGGGACTAAATTGCTAAAGATATATCCCTTTCCCGTGAGAGGAGAGAGGATTCGACTGGGACTAGGTACACTTTAGCTGGACTCGACCGAGCTCACGTTGAGCCGCACATCATCCATCGCGATCTCCTCACACAAGTGCACGAGCAACGTGCGTATAACACGCGTAAACGCCTGTCTACATGACATGCGTATTAGGAAACACGCAAACTCATCCCGAGAGGATTGCTCAGTTCGAATTCATATCTGATGCGACAAATGCATCTTATAGATTACCACGGTTAACGATCGCCATAACAATTATCTTTCACAAAATATGAGTGTATATTTGGAAAATGAGATATATATATATATATATTATACTAATTAAATTTAAATAAAAAAATATTTATTTATATGAAAAATTTTTTCTTATGTAATTTATTATTGTTAAATTGTATTAAATAAGAAAAATAACTTTGAGGTGTTTATTTTGATAATAAATTTAATTAAATATTAATTAATTGGTGTTTGATTTAGATAAATATTATGAATCAGTAGATAATAACATTTTCATATGTTATTCTCTCATTTCCTTAAAACATAAAGAAATAAAGAAATAACATATGAAAATGTTATTATCTATAATGATTCATAATATTTATCAAAATCAAACACCAATTAATATTCAATTAAATTTATTATCAAAATAAACATCTCAAAGTTATTTTCCATTAATCGATTAATTGGAAAAAAGCTATTCTTACACAATTTAATAATAATAAATCACATAAAAAAAATTTTCATATAAATAGATATTTTTTTATTTTAATCAATATATATATATCTCATAAAATTTTTTAATTAAAGTTTTAGAATTTAATTTGAATTAAAAAACTGTTTTATTTTGGTGAGTAGATAGTAGGGTGTGATATATGCATATATGTGGGCATGCGCGCGCGCGCTCACACATACACACACACTTCTTTACCGCACAAATAAAATTTAAAATCATGTTTTAGATTGTGATCTGTAGAAAAATATAGCAAAAAAAATAAATAACACAAGCGTGTGTTCTAGTATGATAAATTTGTGATATCGCACAATGTAAATATCCCTAAAACATGTACCTTCTACTGAGATACAACTGGGGTGTCCCCCAGGAAAGTTTCCCGTAGTGTTTATTTTAACGTGAATTTAACTCCTCAAAGCATGCGGTGCGTTGCATACAACAGAAATCTTGGAGACACGCTGGCAAATGAACAAGTACATTCCAAGGAATTCGACCGCAAGCTTAATTGCGGAGACGTTTCTCGTTGAGGAGGATGGCACGAACAAGAAAGATGATTCTCTCGCAAGGAAGATGGAGTCGAAACGCAGTGAGAGACGGTCTCATTCGCGGCATCAACTGCAGCGTGCCGCTCGCAGCATTTCCCCGGTGACGTAACATGCACGCCGGAATTTTCCTTAAATCAACTTCCTCTCTCATTTCGCAATTGTTGAATACTCCGCGTAATGTGTGCACGATAACGTATTTCACCGTCTTACACCCATGGGACGGCCGTGCGTATATTATACGTGACGCATATCTGTACGAATAAAGGTGGCAAGATTGCACCCCCGTAAAACGATCGATGAGCGGATAAAGGCGAATTTATTGCGGTGGCACGATGTCTGCGGTATTCACCTTCGTATTCGAAATCGGAATCGATCATACGCGACTGCATCCTCCTGCGTTGTATACGGCTTCCCGCATTAATACTTTAGACGCTCCACGATTTGTCTTTGCCCGCTGTATCGGTTTGCACGCGGCACAATACCGGTATATACCGTTTGCCGCTTTTATGCAATTTAATGTATCACCCTTTATGTCCCGCGATGTGTGTCTGGGTTCAGAGAAATAACGCGATCCGCCGTTTCACGCCGCTACATAAATATCAAAAAATGCCCAATGGAATCTATTAGCCACTTTACGTAAACGATCGCCATCTATACCCTCTACTTCTAATATTTCTACTTCTATTTCTCTTCGTATCAATGGAACACATAATTCATCGGTCATCGATAGGCATTACGGACAATGAATTGCCCGTTAAAGTATCATGCATATAGCTAATGGAATTGCTATGCCGACCTTCGCAAGACGATTTACTCTCATTCGATCATCCTATTCAGTCATCCCATCAGCTATCCGCGTGAGTACATCGCTCAAGCGCCGATTACCCCTCGCTTGCGAAAGCATCCTCTCGTACCGAATTAACCAGAATCGGAGGGTGCGAATACGATCGTTTGGGTACATAATGTACTCGCGTGGATACATACGGAATCTCGATAGATATAAAAGGTCGACGTAACAGCTCCCCCGTATAGACTTGGGAAGGAGAGGTTTCTCCTCCTTTTGCTTTAAGCCACCTGCGGATCGTTCATCATACCAGTAATGCATCTACCATCCCACGCCGTTTCTCTTGGTCTCTTTTCCGTCGACGGGGGATGATCTTCGACGCGAATGGGAGAGCCGCGACGCGACCAATGCCGCGTCCCCCCCCC
>NW_017305569.1:2112969-2113237 GCF_001594115.1 Trachymyrmex septentrionalis | reverse complement strand
CACTCCTCTCATCTCTTTCCCTCCCTTCTTTCCCGCGTCTTTCAGACGCGTCGATCTCTTCGAGCTTGCAGCTAGGATACTTTTCCTGAGGGTCTTTACTATGCATACTCCTTGGAACGGATGTTATGTAAATCAGGGCTCGAAAATCGGTTTCTGATAGCGGCTCGGAAAAAAATCCGGTGATTTTGCGTCGGCGCACCTCTATTTGAGACGTGTTGCATGTACGAACTGCGTTGAGATCGTGAACTTTTTTTTTTTTTATTGTAAT
>NW_017305569.1:2091376-2112869 GCF_001594115.1 Trachymyrmex septentrionalis | reverse complement strand
GCGTTGAGATCGTGAACTTTTTTTTTTTTTTATTGTAATCCGCGTATTACAGGGGGGGGGGTATTGAAAAATATTAAATTTCCAAGTGACTTTTCCAGGCACGAACGCGGCATGAAAAACTTTAACGCAATTTGACAAACTTGCCCGTTACAAAGCGAGCCAAGAATAGCAATTCGCCTCGACAAACTTTTAACTATCCACGGGAAAAGAGAAAAAAAGAAAGAGTAATGAGAAAAGTAATTTTGTGATCTATTATATATATATATATATTCGTTATAATTTTCGTTGTATTACGATGCCTAAATTTTAATATAGTGAACTAACTAAAAAGAACATTGTTGAAAAAAATTTGTAATTATTTTCCCGCAGTTCCTCTTTCCTAAAGCTTTGAAAGAAGCAAATCAGAGAAACAATAAAATGCAATTTTACCGTTATGCATGATGTAATACATACCATACAAAATCATACGTAATTTAGGCATTAATGATTCACGTAATATGCGTAACTAGAAAACAATAAATTGGCGCAATGATTTTAAACCTGCATTACAAAATGCGGTCCATTTATTCATAACATTTTCATCATTTTACCAGCGAAATATGTAAAGAGAAACAGCATTGCGGGAAGAATGCTTTTATTACGCGCTAATGGAGCAACCGCTCAGCATTCTCTCTTTCTTTCCGGACGACACTTTATTAAAGTGCCATTTCGCAACAGGGACTGCGATGCATTCGCAATTTCGTTATGGTCGAAAAATCGCCCAAAAATGCTCACTTCGTTATCGCAGAAACGAGGAACCGTGCGCGATGCGATCGTCGATGCGTTTCGACGCGACGCTTCCGTTGATAACCGACTGCCGAGATGAATATTATTTCTGATAGTACACGCGTCTACGGTAAAATTGTTTATATTATCTATACTTACGCTCGCTAATTTCAAAATTCAAATTAACTTTAAAATACTAAAAAAGAATAAATAATCAGTAATATCTAATATCTCTCCAGCAACAATAATTATGTAATTACAATACAAGTCCGGTCAAATTCTCTCAATATTTTTTCGCACGTGTTTCTCGTGTTTAATAATATCTAATATAACTGCTTGAGACCAGGTTGCGAAATCGAACACCAATGCTACCAGAAAGTCGTTTCAGCATATGATGCTGTTCCGCATCTAATTTTAGAATTGCAATTGAATACAAATGTCGCGACGTATTCGTATCGAATACGCAATTACGAATAAATTTGCGGGGAAAGCACCTCTTCCCCGATAAAAGTTCTCCATTAAAAAAATTCAATCAAATCCGCGTGACAGATATATACAATTCTAATTAAGCGAAGCAAGCACATTGCTGATGGATATTTCGGATCCATGTTAGTCTATGCATACCGGAAATATGATCGGAGATATTGGATTACGTTTAGAAATATCGTTTTTGTGGACAGCGTGTGAATGTTGTCATGTAACACAATGAGACAGCGGTTTATGAGAGAACATTTTCATTTTTGCAATCTAAGCCATTCTTTTAACATAAAATATCTACAACTATTTTTATATCAATTAAATACGCTGAAAAACTTCTTTTATTAACAAATCAAACGTCACATCGACGCCATGTTCATTAAAAAATATATACAGCTATATTACTTCATGATCTAAAAATCTCTCATAAATTGTACAATACAATTGTACAATGCATAAAAAAGTATAACGGTTTCTCAGCCCATTTTTGAACGAAGAACAAATACTTACATTATGCGTCCTGAGAATCATTTGTTTATTCACAGGATCGACCTCGCTGCGCTCGCTGGCATAACACAAGTTCGCGTAGCCGATTAACTGTAAAAATAAAAGAAATATGTGTTCGCATGATAAGCTTTGGCACTAAGAACGTAAAAGTCCTTTCCGTGTCAAAAAAAAATTCCGAATCATTTAAATGTAGTTCTGGTGAGAATTGGCTGGCAAACTGCTAAAAACCGATTCGGTCACCGATAAAAATCTCGGAAGTGCTATAGACAAGCACTTCCGGTTTCAAACTTTCCGCGTTGAATTTAACGATAAAGCCTTCCAAACTTCAATGGCATGTTTCAGTCTTTGAGAGCTACTTCGGCTCGATTTCACGACTTTTCACATAGCGTGCTCAGCAGAGCGAAAAAAAAATGCAATAAAATCGTAATTCATCAATATTTATCATAACGTAATATGATTAATAATAATGTAATAGATTAAATAAAATTAGCTGAGAATTAATGTATGACAATATATTGTTGCTTCCAATAACATGTTATCCTATATGGTACAATAATCCATCAAATAAAAACATTTCTCATTACATTATGATATACATATGTATTATAATTATTCAATTATTTCACCGACTATTATTGATATATTACAGGTAGTATTAATAAGACATTATTTTCAGAAATTACAATAACATTCACGTTCAATCAGGAAAGTAACAACGGGCCTTTATGAAAATACACTATGTACTCGTATCAGCATGTTATACGTACACAAGGCGAATTAAACAAACAAAGCAACATTTACACGAATAGCGTTGAACTCTATAGAAAGCGATAAGCGATTATTAATTGGTTCTACGTCAGAAGGCGCGCGCGGTAATTAATTTAACCACCTATAGCGGACGTTTGCATTATTCTGTTCTCACGGTTACGTGGGAAGCATAACAAACACCCTAAATTTATGATACCGTTTATTTAATCGTTGTAAAAAAATATATCTGAGTCCTCGATCTCGATAAAACTGCAAGCCTATAAAAAATCATCAATCATAACGAACTGACATTTTTTCACGAAAAGACACTGGGCCGAAAGGGATTAATCATAAAATATTGTCAAATAAAAATAAGAGTCATCCTAGTGACAAACGATCAATCAATCAATTTTATCTCGTATTGAATTTTTTACGCACGTTGGCAGTACAGTTTAAACGCTTCGACAGTCGCTTACGCCTACCGACAATCGTTAGAAACAATCGGCGATAAATAATTAAGTAATCAAAAGTATTAAGCCTGAGACACGAATGAAAAGCATAGGCAAAAAAATAGAAATATGGACAGATTTCAACTCTCTTATCAGAATTATTGAATTTCAACTTAGCACACATAGAAAGATACTATTCTATCGCGAAGAAAAGTAATCACTCAATTTACTTTCTTTCTTTTAAGTAACACTTATTTTTAACAACAAATATTTTCTCGATGATAATCTTAAAATATACTTAGTACATAATTTTAGAAAAACTTAATATATAAAACAAGAATTGACTCGAAGAAATTTATATAATAAGCAAATCGAATTTTTTTTTTGTTTTAATTGAATCTTTAAATATTAAACTTTCTCTCTGAAAATATATTTTGAATAAATTTGATGCTTGTGATAAATTTATGAATGTGTGATGTTTTGAAATATTTGAAACAAATAATTTTTATGTGCAATATGTATTTTTTTTGTATACGAAAATCATGTCAAGATTTAAAGTGGAATAATTATTTAGATAAATAAAAATAAATATTGCATCAATACTATTGTAACAAAAACTTTTTTGTTACAATAATATTGATACAATATTGTATATTTTATATATTTAATTAAATACACTGTACGACTTCAATTCTTTTATATGACTTGAACATTTTTATTAATCTTTCAAATTATCCCGCTTTACCTCATGCCACAGTTTCTGATAAATTGAAATCTTATTCCCTGTTCTTTACTTATGTTTTTCAGTGTGTCTCAGACTTAAATATGTCAACAATATTTGAGTCGTCTATTCCGCCCAAAAAGAAATATAACGCCACTCTCCGTAAGTTTCCGTGGCGACGCGATATTAATAACAAATTAGCATGACTAATTAGGTAATTAGAAAGACGCTAATTAGACTGGCACGCTAAGTACACTTTAATTATTGTTCCTCGCCGATTAATTATGCATATTCTAATTAGTCGCTCGAATAAACCGGCCTGCTTATACAAACCTTCTACCACCAATTTAAGCGTTTCGCGCGAACGGACGCGATAAGTGAACTTTTCTCGCGTACTTTTTTTCCAGAACGTTTCGTTGTCGAGTGCATCCGCTAATTACTCGGATAGCACAATGGCGAGTACAGCATCGGGGGTGTAACGTTAAAAATGGTGCCGACAAAAGTGTTGCGGTCAAAATGGTCCTTCGCACTTTTCCCGACCCGTTAAATAATTTCTAGCGTATTTAAATACTGCAAGTTCCTGCGGCAACTGTATACAGAATATTCTATCAATAAAACTACCATATTCGATCCCATTTGTTCGATACGTGTGTATATCCGTGTCACTTCAAAACTTTTAAACAATGACCTGAATGTTGATGCTCTAGAAAGTTCTCTTTTTACAATGTTTTAATTTAAATTGTATTAAAATTTGTATTTATTTTTCATATTATTCAAAAAGTCGACAGCTTTATCCTAATTCTTAATTGCTAATCTTTAAAAATTGACAAGAACAAAGGGCTCTTAATTTCACAAACAATACAAAGAATATACAGAGCATATAAGAGTCAAATTTAAAATTGTACATGTATCTATTTTTGTTTAATTACAAAGTATTATATTTTTTATCAGAATTTTCACATTTTATAATTTTTAAACTTGACTCTTATATGTCCTGTATAATCTTTATATTGTTAATCTTTAATTATTACTTTTGTACACCTCTTAATTATTTAGTATAGATATATCTATAACGATGAATAATATTACAAGAAACAGAATATATATAAAGATGAAATTCCTCATTAATCCCTCAATTATTTTGACAGGCTTTTAGATCTTTTCGTAAAACAGATCTCTCATACGAATTCTTAACGTCGGCTATGTATTGGACAATCTCTTTATCTCCACCATTCCTTGAACAGCTTATGTATGATACTATGAGTCGAGCCATTCGAACGAGCGGTTGCACAACGAAACGGCCCGGAGAAATGGCCGAGCTTATAGAAAATCTGACGAGAGGAAGCGATTCGCCGAGCCGAAAGGGATTCGACGCCCCGGAATCTCCAGTATTCCGGCGAAGGCACCGTGGGATAGCGAAGGATTGGGAATCCGGGAGAACAGAGAGTTGCCCGAGTATTCCAGAAGGCAGGCGCGTCTGGCTGGACGATTGCCAAACGGCGTAACATTGAGCGTGCTCATTATGAAAGTTGATGTTAGTGCGGATGTTGTTTTGCAATTCCCCGAGTCCCCGGCACCTTCTTTTTGCGCGTGTTTGTCGAAAGTTTCGAATTTCCGGGTCTCCGCATTGCCGCGGCGGAGATTGCTAGACTGGGGTAGTGAATAGCACGAGGTTTTTGCCGACACGCCACGGGCGAAAGAGGTGAATGATTCTGTTACGTTGCTTCATAGATTGATTTCTTGTCGGTTGCCGGAGATCAGTGCAACGTCAATTTTACTGTGCGAACGACCGTGAAAAAGCTGTGCCAACCGATAAAATTACACATCAAGGTGCAATATCACTCAACTTTTTTACGAATAACAGAAATAGAAAGTATCTAAACAGCGATATCTATTTTCTCTAAGAAATTATTATGCAGCATTAATGCTACTCTATTAACATACCTACATAAAATGATAGGAATTAATTGATGAAGTTTTTCAGAAAAAGAGTCTCCATACAAAACATTTATACACCCAGTACATTCAATATAAATCTAATAATAATAAGCTAGAAGCCAAGTTATACATATAATATGAAGTAAAATTCATCGTAAATTACTAAATATTTACATTTCGATTTAAAATATCTCTATATGTCACGTTAAAATAACTCTTCTCATAAGATTTCATTAAAATTAAACATCAACTGACATATTGTTTGGTTGCCGAACCATAAATAGCGAATCAAATGTCGTAATGTCTTCCGCCGCGTTCAAAGTTCATCGTCTCATCAAAATATCGAGAAATTTCAAGAATAAACATAAATATACTACTATATATGTCTTTTTCACGTTAAAACTAGATATTCCAAAAATATTCTACAAATAATATTAGATACCCTTTATTTTCTGAAACTTCCCAGACAAGATACATGTCTAAAAGACGTCATAAAGATGTCATAAAGACATCTTTTGAGACATCTTTTGAGACATATATATCTAAAAGGTATCTAAAGAGATTTTCTAAACAACGCATATTATCTAAATTATCTTAATTCAAAGGTACACACAGAAATAGTGGCGTAATTTTAAAATTTAAATTTCTTTAAGAAATTTATTTTGGAATTGTTTTAGTAAAGAAACATTCGAAATTAAGAAATAAGAAATTTATGTATTAAAAAATACAAATGAATATATTTATACCAAAAAGAAACCAACTGATAAAGTCTAAAACTATTCATTGCAATTGTAAGTTATTTTCTTCGTATGTAGCATTAGTTCAAGTTTGTAGCAATAGTTTATAGTTACGTGACTTTGCGCGTGAAGAAGAAAAAAAGTAAATTGTAAAGGTCTTTAAGTAATTGGCGTGAATCAATAACTTATTCAAGCGTTACTTGCAGCGACATCGAGTCACAAAGGTCTCGAGAAGGCCGTTCTGAAGAATTCGTACGTAAATGAAACAGTTTTATCGGCACGCCGCGAGAGTGCGCCGAAAAAAATCGATAAACTGAGTTGTAGATAAGTTCCACAGTTACGACTGATTCGCAGTCATCGTTAAAGAATTTATGGCTCAAGTTTGATAAGCTGCGGTCAATTACATGTATTTACACATGCAGATCTATACAGACACATTTTCATTACTTATCTTATCATATTTGAGGAAAAAATAAAGACGCGATGCGATTCAAAGAAGAATAAAAATAAAGATAAAATTCATGTACTGTACATAATTAATACAAAAGAAGCAAAGAATAGCTAATGCTAAAATTCATGTTTTTATTTCACTCCTTTATATTAATTAGAAAAAGCTGTCGATAAGTTCTCTCGCAAAGTTACCATCCGCTCACACTGTTCATCTCAACCAGTAAAGTCGATTTAAGCGACCTTGAAGCAGGTCGGTGCCCATATGATTACATACTATAGAACATGCTGGAATGTTCTTTATAATAGCACGGCTGATACTTAGGTCCGTTTTATACAATGTTTTATTTGACGCACTGAAATATCTCGAGAATGAGACATACGTGTGTATGATAAAAAAAAAATAAGTTTCTGATGAAAATATCAGAGAAAAAGTTAGTTGCTTATTGTAAAATGCATAAATTTTTTAATAAGCAACTATGTGTTTTCTTTTATCAATTGATTTATCTTATTATTCTATGTATAAAAGTATTTATTAAAATATAATTATTAAAAGATGAATAGTTCACGAAATATTTAATATTTCATATCAATATATACCAGAATAAGGTATAAGATAACTCGAAAACTATTGATTTTTTTATATCTCTACCTTAATATTCGAGGAATTTTTCTCATGTTACATAAAAAAAAATTATATAAAAAAATAATTCCATTTAAAAAAAGAGGACATGGATCTTTATATCTTTTTGGCGTCTCCACAAAAACATGACCGAAATATGTCCTCCTCGAAACCTTTCTGAAACTCTTTTCAATCCCATGTCTCATTTTCGAGATATTTTAATGTATTAATTAAAACGAACATCCTGTGTTACGTAAATGTTACCTAAAGATTAAATTTACCAAGAGATTCATCAACGAAATTCATCCATGAATGTTTTGGTAACCTTTAATCATTAGCTAAACTCTAACATGTGAAAACAAGCCTTAATATAATTTTCTGTCACAAACAGGTTCTTTACCGAGTCGTGTAATTAGGATATAATCTTTCCTTGTTAATTGTTAACTAGCATGGTTGAATCCAAGTAATTACGGATTTAAATTACAACAAAATGTTTTTTAATAGTAGATTTGTCCGATTTCGGATTTTGAATATATAATATCTACATCGATAAGACATAAGATAAATGAAGACTTTTATTGTACGATCCTCACTATCGATTGCGTCCATTCGAAATTCGATCCGTTATAAAAATATATAATTATTGTGGGATAAAAAATACTTCTAAATGAATTACGAAAGTAACTCTCAATAATTAGCCTCTCAATTATTAGCTCGAAGTACAATCATGTTTTTAGAAAAGACAAGATAAATCTTTGAATCAAAGTAATTAAAAAGCATAATATCTTTCACATTATCGTCTTTATGAAACACTATAGCATTTTTTGTACTCTAACACATTCTACATTAATCGTAGGCTAAATATTTCATTTGTCGTACGACAAAGTTTTCAAATGTATTGATTGGCTACAAAATCGAGGATTTCTGAAAACTTGAGAACTTCTCTATTCTACAGTCAATTAAAACGCTCATTGAAAAATTTGTCATACATCAAAGGAAATATTATCTGCGTCTATAGAAGCTAGTCCATACTATAGTGGTTGTGAAGCAAACTTTTTTAGAACTATACATAATATCAGCTTGATATATCCACTTGACATCTAGATTGTATTTCGTAAAAAGACACGTGATAGCTATATGTAACTACTGGTAGTGACATCGTGTTTGCATCACCGTTGTCAGGGTCGACAATAGTAGTTTGGAATGTTACGAACGATATCGAAATAAAATTTAAAAAATAGCAAAAAATGTATCTTCAAATATTATATAACAAAACATATTTCTTACAATCTTATATAAAAAAATATTTTATTATATTTAATATTTAAAGATATATTCTCATACATTTTCTATATTATATAAATACTATGTTATACGCATATAAAAAATTTGTTATACGAAAATTCGCCGTATAATTTACTCTAATATTATTTGTAAAAATAACAAATTTCCAATTATTCAATTTTGCAACTGCAATACGGACGGTACCGATTAAAGGTTAGAGTTGGAGGTAAGGTTAGACTTAGGTGTGCTAAAGTCTAATGCGATATTGAACGCGCGCCAATGTGACAGCACGTGGGAAAGTTACAAGACATACCGCTTGCGTCCATTTAGGAAAGCCCCATTGGGTAGAAACGACGAGTCTGTGGGTACGGAGAACACCGTTGACCACTTCTCTGTCGATGACATCCGCTCCAATAACCGAAGGCACCATAGGATTGGGGTACTTTCTCCATGCAGCCTGCGCTACTGTCTCCCAAGGATGACTGCAAAATAAAATTGTCCTTATTATCAAAGAAGAATCGCGTCAATACAATTCCTAAAAATGTGTTCAACGAAATTATCCTCTAGTTAGGAGAAAGCGAAAAGAGAAAATGCTTCTTAAATTTAGGTTAAGTCAAGTCAACTGTAACAGATATAAACGGGCTGTCTTAATCTTCTTTTTGAGCACAAAATATTCGCGAATTTTTGACAATTAATTGAAAAGAATAGATAAAACCAGATTGGCTCTTTGAAGCCCGTTGCATTTTGGAGATAACCCACATTCATTATTAGGTTACAGTGTCGATAAGAAATTTATTTTTAAAACTGTAAAAGTATAACGAGGTTGTGTAATGAGAATGTTGTGTTGCATCACGATTTTTACACGAGACAAAACATTTGGGATACCTGATGAATTATATGACAATTGTGTCAAGTAACGGAGCACAACGTACAGCGAAGTATTCCTGTAGAGCCACATTTTATACTCACTCAAAGGTATGCTCTGACGTCCAGATTTTCATAGCGTTATGGATAGGGCGAACGACACTGCATGTAGGGTGGGCACCGTAATTTAACGTGCGACACGTGAGCGGAATAGGCTGTCGCGATATCGGGCGTCCTCCGTTCGTCGAGCCGTCTTTGAAGATGTGTGATGTAAGTGGAAATGATCGCTTTCGTGACGACAGTGTACTCTATTTGCCCCCTCCCCCCCCCGCCGATAACAGCGTCAAGCCAATAGTTGGTTGTTTGCATTTAGTGTCCAACGTCATTGGTCGGTTGCATATGGCGCGCCAATATCAAACGTATCGTTTGTATTCCACATTGTATTATAACATATCAAGGATTACAAAGTCCCACGAATAAGTAAACACTTGAGATTGTGATAGTAGTTAAATAATTAATTAAATATTAATAATTTTATCGACAAATTATGAATGCATGGATTACTGATTAGTAGATTATCCAAGTAATAATCGATTGTTATATTGAAATGATGTATGTCATCTTGAACTAAGACTTGACGAAAGTTTCACTGAATTTTATATTAATTTGATATCACTGTAATATTGCGTGTTACTTGGATAGAGGCTACTTTTAATCGTTCAATCTCAGATTAGAATAAAGATTGATAACAATTTTAACCTTTAGAGAACGAGCTGGTTTTCGGACTTCTATATAATTTTCAATTTAATATTTTAGAGATAGATACTATAGTAAATGATTTATGAAGAATCTGAAATTGATATATCGGTTTCTCGTCTAGACAGTAAAATTTTGTTTTTTAAACTCTATTGTGTGTGTTTCATTAGAATAATTATTTTCACACCTTTCAATGATGGAATAAGTATATAATATGAAAATTTTCAAGATGTAGAGAAATATGTCAATACATATCAGTACACTATATAATAATTACACATGCAATAAAAAAGCAATTGGAATTTGAAAATAAAATCTACTGATCAACGTTAAATTAATTTAAATTGTTAAAAGCCGATAAATTGACTTCCCATCCTCTAGAAACTAATTTTGTTTGAATATTGAAGGTTTTTTGTAACAAAATAGATACAAATAAATAACAAAAGTAAACATATAATATAAATCTTATATTTATCATTTACAAATTTTGCTTTTTTTGAAAGCAATCAAAACATTGTAACTCTAAGTAAACAGGTACCATCGTATATTCTTAGCGTATTAAACTATTGATACCTGTAAGACAAAAATAACAATTTAGTATAAAAAATTAAAATATAATAAATATACAGAGATAATAAAAAAATCATATCGAGTCTACTTTATAGCTTTCTGTCCGAGTTGTATCTCATGTGTAATGGCACAGCCGGTTGAGGACCTTCACATTCCAAAATCATCTTTTCAGCTGCTTTTAATGCATTATATATCGATCGAGACTTGGGTGCTTTCGCTAAGTAAACCGTGCATTGTCCCAAAAGTACATCACATTCTGGCATACCAATCATTTGACAACCATGCATTGTATGAACAGCTACACCTAAATTTTTTAAATAATTTAATTGTACTCTAAAAAATATAGATATGAATTTAATATCATGCACGATGTTCATATAATTCTCACCACGTTTGATATTAACACATAAGTGTTTTAAATCCACATCGTGTTAGTGTTAATATTAATACTTAATACCATAGGTTTTAAAATAGATATTGATATAAACATCAACATAGTGAAAATTATTTAAACACTGCATAATGTTAAATCCACACCCATATTTTTTAGAGTATAGACTATGAAATGAATATATCTCATTTCTTTACCTAAAGCATCTGGATCTGCCAGACCAATGTCTTCACTAGATATTCTGACTAGCCGTCTTGCAATATTTACCGGATCTTCCTTAGCTGCCATAATTCTGGCCAACCAATACAGAGAAGCATTTGTCTTACCAGCTCTTATTGATTTATGAAGCGCGGAATATATGTGATGGCTTTGATTGGCTTCTTTTTCAGAAAGCGTGTGTGTTTTGATTAAACCTTTTTTAATATCTTCCAGAGTTATTGTTATATCATTATTGTGTAATATTTTTGATCCATCTGCTTCCCTCGCAAGCGTTGCCAATTCTAGAGCATTCAGAGCTACACGTGCATCACCATCGCATGCTCCTGCTAACCATTGCATTGTATTATTATCAACATGATATTTAAGTTTTGTATTGGAATGGAATTTAATCTGTTCTCTATTGTTTATCTGTTCTTTTTCTCGTACATCAAGCATCCTTCCATTTATATATTCTAATGCCTTATGAAGAATTTCTGTTACATTGCACTCTGTTAATTTATTTAACACAAACATGCGGCAGCGACTTAGTAGAGCTGGATTTAAACTGTAAAATGGATTTTCAGTGGTACATCCAATTAAAGTAAATGTTCCTGTCTCTACGTGTGGCAGAAATATATCTTGCTGAAGCTTATTGAAACAATGAATTTCATCCATAAAGACAATGGTCTTGCATCCAAATTTTGATTTGTCCTTTGCTGCGGTAACAGCATCCTTTATACTTTTTACACCAGAACTAGCTGCGGATAGATTCACAATGTGTACATTGTTACTCGTTAATTTCCTGCTTAAACATGCTATTATATTCACTAAGGATGTCTAAAACATAAATTGTAAATGATCATAAATATCATAATTATTACAAAGCAGCTATATAAAAATGAAGAATAAAACTAATTTTACCTTTCCAGATCCAGGTGGACCCCAGAATATCATGCTAGGAATTTCTCCCTTCGCCAATAAATAATTTAAAACTGTGTCTGGACCAATGATTTGTTTTTGCCCCACATAAGCCTCAATATTCATTGGTATCATTCTTTCAGCAAGTGAATGTTTCAGTGTTTCTGATAATTGTACTGTAGAATGTTTTATAAAGTTATGTCCAGACATGTTAGTGATACCGCTTGGGACTTGATTATGTAGTTTAAATTTTTTCACTTGATTGTTTACAACAAAATCTTCATTGAAAGGAAATGATCTCTTAATTTTCACTTCCATGTAACTCGCTTTTTTGGTTATGTTGTTCCTTTCTAACGTAAATATATATTTGCATGTGCTTAAACATTTAAACGAAGACAAATACACACTAACATTAATAAGCCAAAAGTATTACGCGGGAAATAATTTATTTAACATAGTAAATATTGACAGTGAATATTAATGCGTTGTTTTTTTAACTTAAACTGATTAAATCAATCACATTATATTACAATTTTAAAACGACATTTTAACACAACTTTGGCACGATGAAAGTATAAAAGTTAATGAAAGATCACAAAATTCATTAATATTTTTCATCAAATCGTGTAGAACAATTAGAAAAAAAAGCAAAGTGCTGCCATCTACGGAAATATAAACGTCAAACGTGTGCTATCGTCGACGCCATGTAACAATATCAATCAATAATGCCAAATTTCTCGTAAACTGACATATACTATAATGTATATTTATTATTATGAGTGACAAATAATGAATAATGAGTGGATTATCCGCAACCGTAAGTTCTTTGTTTGTCAGGTATATTTTCTTCAATTGCGTAAAATTATAGTTGGAGCTAAAAAAAAAAAAATGTCCGTAGAATGCCTGAAATTCGATTTGACAATGACGGCGCCGGCGAGCAAGGAACAATATCGGCTCGAACAAGAAGCGTTTGTTTCCAATCACGAGGGCACGACACCGCAAGCGGTAATTTTCACGCTTCTGCCAACCATATGGAGCATCATATTAGCAATAACAACTGTGGAAGTTCTCAAGAAATATATATACATCCACAAAAATACAAGAGTCGTCGTAGAGTTCGTGTTAACCATTATTCCGACTATCTTGTGTTGTACCATACTATCGGAATACATTGGTAGCATATGCGTGATAATAATGTTGGTTTCTGCACTAAACATATCACTGGTGATGCAAAAGAGAATTAATTGTTCCAATTTAAATATTACTGAGCAGCCGGTTAACGATAAAATACCCTTCATAACTAATTTTCGAGCGTTGACCAACATTGTTACTTCGATTTGTATATTAGCCGTTGATTTTCATATTTTTCCACGGAAATTCGCCAAAACGGAAGTGTTCGGATACAGTCTAATGGATACAGGTGTCGGATTGTTCATACTGGCTAATGCGTTGGTTGCGCCAGAGGCTCGAGACTTCTCTACTTACCGTGAAGCGAGCTTTTTAAAAACTCTGACAAGAAATATGAATAAGTGCTTCCGAAGTTGCATACCTCTCTTGATATTGGGATTCGGACGATTTGCAGTAGTCGAGTACGTAGGATATCAGAAACACGTCACCGAATATGGAGTTCATTGGAACTTTTTTATAACTTTAGCTATCGTCAAATTATTTACTAGCATGATTACCAGCACTATTAGCTCGAAATATTCATATCTCTCAGGCATCTGGATATTATGCATGCATGAATACACCATAAACACCAAAGATTTAAAAACGTGGATTTTAGGAGATGGGCCGAGAGATGATTTTTTCTCTGCCAATCGAGAAGGCTTAATTTCTATACCCGGTTACGTAGGATTGTATTTCGTTGGTGTAGCCATTGGGAGATTTATATATTCCACATGTCATTTGCACGCAACATCGAGTATAAATCTTAATATGAAACTGTCTTTTGTTGAAATGAAAGGACAATACATTGGACCTTTACCCTCGTTATATATTAAATTATTTATGATCTCTGCACTAATTTACTTGGCGATATTATCCTGTGGTTTTAAGATTTCCAGAAGATTAGCCAACGCTGGGTATTGCATGTGGATAGTGGTCCTAACAACTGCACTACTTAGTTTCTTGGTGTTCGTACAGTTTGTGATAGAGCTAGTGAATATAGCTAATTGGGTGTCAGACGGCGATAGTGTATGGATTGAATACAAGATGAAAACGACGAGTAAAAATTTGCCAGTGAATTTAAAGAAACATGAGGAGAGTAAGAAAGTAGAAAATAATGAAGATGTGTATAGGAAATCTTTAGAGATTTTTGATGCTGTAAATTACAACGGCCTATTCTTTTTTCTTATCAGTAACGTTATGACTGGTATTGTGAATATGTTAATGTACACATTATATGTTAAACAATCATTAGCTCTATTAATACTGATTATATACATGGCTGTGAATATACTTTCAGTATTAATACTTTACAGGCTCAAAATACCGATCAAACTGTGAAATATATGTGTAAAAATGGACAGTAATGAGTCAATTTTAATGAATTTACAATGTTTGATCAAGATTTTGACAATCTTGTTGAAAATAATGGACTTTCATAAGTCTTTGGTGTGTTATATAATTTATATCTAAAAATATACAGTGAATTTTAATAATTTTTTTTATATTACAGTCATAAGGAAATATGTTATAAAGGGCCAAATATAGATATGTAAATAAATATTATATCTCATATACATATAATATTAAATATATATTATATATATAAACTTTAATTACAAATTAATAATTAAGAGAAAGTACTGCCAAATATGCAACTCAGACATATCGAGATTCACACACACACGCACCACGCATTTATTTTACTTATTAAAATAACATATATACATTAGTATAAAAATAATATAAAGAAAATATGTATGAGGAATCAAATTGATCAACAAATGTACTTTAGAACACATTCTATTATTATACTTCATTTGTCAATTTATTGCCTAAGAGTCCTGTTCATAATTCATCTTTGGATAATATATCTGATTTTTGTAGTCGTATTGGTTCTTTAGTATTAGAAGGTTGTACTGATTCTTCATTATCTATCGTCCTAGTATCATTTGGTATTTTGCCAGGAGAATTGTTAAACTTTTTGAATGCATTATGACGCTTTACATGATTTTTCGCAAGCGAAACGATTCTGAGGAACTCCTTAACATCGAAGCTATAATTTGTAAACTTGGCGTGAGCCCCGCCATCAGGATGTGTCCCCTGTAAATTATAAATAAATAACTGTTTAAGTATACATATTTATTGTTTATGTATATATATTCGTATATATATAAAACATTATTCTAAATTTTTTAAATTTTATTTTTTTTTAATTTGTAACTTTGAATTAATAAATATATATACTTAAACTTGAAATTTTATTATATATATAATAAAATTTCATTTATTACTAAATTATTCTTTGATTATAATAAAATTAAACTATTGAATCCTGTATTATTTTATAAGTAATCTATAACGTACCGGATCTTGTTGCACCAATTTTGATGTATCTTTCCATGTAAAATATTTCACACCTCTCAACCGTGCAAGATCTTTGTAACAATTAGGGTCTTCACAATTATATCTAAAAAATATTGAAATGTATGTTTATAGTATTTGCAATTATATATTTTTTAAGTATGAGAAATCTTACATTTCGAACACCGCTGCCCAATCCGGCAGAAACATTAAATGTGTTAAGCCGGCGCCATGAATACCGATAAAAATATCGGAATTTCTAGTGATTTCCAACTGCTTTTTGAATGAAATATTTTTGTTGTACACCACCTACACAGTAAAAAAATATTTTATATTTGTGTTAAAACTGTTTCTTGTTAAAATTTTTATTCCGTGTTGAATTTTTAACACATCTAAATTTTAATTTAACATAATGTTAAATAATGTTATCGTGCTATTTGATGAATATTTTGCGTGACATTAAAATTCAACATTTTTTAGTGTTAAAATACGATTTATGAGTAAGTGAATAAATAACAAAAATTTATTTTAAAACGTAAATTTTAAGATAAACGAATAAAATATGTTAATGTAAAATATTATTGTATATATGATATAATTTTATTGAAAAAATGTGCTTCCATATTTGCTTACAAATGATGTTAGTGTTTTCAGTGTTAATTTTTTTACATAATGTTTGTATTACTTCCTAACATATTCATCTTATGTCACAAATTAACACAAAAATTTGGGACCATTTGGAACATATGAAATATATTAAATTATATTCAATGTATTAAATTTAACACAAATTTTGTAAATGTATAAAAGTATCGATGACGTAAATACAATCTTAAAGATATATGTAGTTAAATATCTTCGCTAGAATTTTACCTTATTAACTTTATATTCTGGATTCTCCTTTAAAGCTTTTACTAATTCATTTTCATTTAAGATCTTTCTGTATTGAGTATCTCTGCTCAGCAATGTTACTCGAATCTTCCGATCTTTTCTTGGCCGAAGAGGTATTTGTAGTCGATGCAACATATGATCGCCAAAGGCTTTGAACAATCCAGATTTTTCACAGCCGTAAATCTAAAACATATTTTCTCATAATTAATATTCTTTCTCTGAGTGTGGGGCATCTCGGTGAAAGGATATACAATGTTAGTACAAGTGGTGTATTATAATATAGTCCGAATATCATTCTCGGTAATAGTGGAAACACCAAGTTCTTGAAGCACACTGTTTCGCCTCGAAATGTTTTTAAGTCCCATAATGGATTTCTTGTAAATGCTTCGAAGGTGTCTTGGAACGCCGATCGATAGCTGAAAGCAAGAGTAGTTTGATATTTAATAGTTCGCGATTTTTATTTTTCGTTTGTGTCCATTTCGTTTTATATTTCGTTCTATACTCGTTACCTATAACTTTCCCAAATCAATATATGGTTGTCTGTATCAAAGGCAGATGGGTGCGAGAGATTCACGTGCAATGATGCGTATAGGTTGAAAAAGTCGCAAAAATGATGATACATATTTACTACTAAAACAAAGCGACTTTAACGAAGTGACGAATATGAATCGTAATTCATTTGACTTTTTTCTCCAAGTGTCTTCCTACTTACTAGCATCTATCTTCATGATGAAGGTTGGTTTCTCAATGACGACATCACAATCGCCATGAACAATCGGCCGATGAGGTAATTTTCGAAAGTTTCGTAATTCTGGTCCCCAGCTTTGTAACGGACTAATGTGATCAGCGTTTTCCTGTAATCTCTTTTCGTTCAGCCTGATTGCAGAAGAGAAAGTTAGATACTTTCCAATTCCTCGCACAGATGATCTTGATCTGCTTTGCTCGCTGATATTCACTCACGTGCAGTAGCCGCCAATTTGACTTTCTTTTAAAACATCCATTTTGTATCGTAAAGGTTCCTTTCGGTTCAGCAAATCTGTAAAATTTAGCATCACGTTTCTTGCTCTGCAGAACCTCATATGCTCCGAACACTCTAAAGACGAATCATCCTAAAAAAAAAAATAGAATCCAATCAAATATCGAATTGTACAATATTATCTTTTTGCATTCTATGTATAACGTCACATTTACGTGGAAAGAACGATTTTGCTGAAGCATTTAAAAATTTAGGTAAATACAGATCTGAAAATAATTTGTTGGACTATCAAAATAATGACACAGGAATCTCAAGCATAATACTGCAAAAATAATCATTTTAATAGTCCAACAAAATTTTCAGATTTTTATCTAACTAAAATTTTAGATACTTCAACAAAATCTCATCTCTGTATATATTATAATTTAGTAAACTCACTATAAATAAAGGTTCGCATAATAGCATCATCTCTTTCCTTTGGTCGCGTATATATCCAAAATCACCTTGCGCATAATATGTGTCCAATTGAGCTCTTTTTGTAGCGACCCATCCTTTATGATCACCTGGACAATGCGGAATGGAAAATGAGTTTTCCGGTTTGCAATCTTCCTCGTAACCCCAACAAGCTTTACTATCCTGGAGACTATCCTGGAATGTATCGGAAAATAAACGTTTTTATTTTTAAATGATTTATATATAAAACAAATTATCATAAAAAAAAACAATCAAAAATTTTTTTTTACAAAAGTGAAAAATAAAAATAATATATATTATTATGCAGGCGCGAAATCTTCACAGAAATTATGCTTGTAATTTCTAAATATAATTTTACCTTATATGGACACGCCGCATCATTGTGGCATTTTTCTGCCGCCGTGGGAAAAGAGTTGAAATAATACTTCACATGTTCGTGTGGTAGATTAATATCTGTGTAATTACTGCCAATGGCAGTGACCGTGAATACGAACACCAGTGACACTGGATAAACTGCGAACAACGTCCTCATGATCATCGTGTGAAAAGAATTATTGGAACTAACCGGATGTTCTTAAAAGATCCTCGCGCGTTTGTCTTACAACTTGCACGGTTTGAATGAAAAACGAATCACCTGTGAGAAGGTGGGTGTATGACTTCACAACTCGCGCATTAACACATTTGCGTGGAGCTTATACAGCAGTACGGTGAGAGGCGATACTGAAGACACTATGTGTGAGATGTGAATCAGCTCACATCATAGAAATTGCGCACTGGCTTGCCTTGAACGGTGCACGAAGAGAGAGAAGCGAAGTTTTAATACTTTTTATTTTCTAAATAATACACCGGCGTTTTTCGACCCGTCAGATCGATAATGCAGATCTGTCTAAAAATCGAGTACGTAGAAGCATTTCCCTCGAAACAATCACAAGCAAGTTTATTGACTTCAAATTCTATGTTCCTGGTGAAAGCATCAAGTACTTTCTTAAAGCATTGAAATCTCTCATAAATAAATGAAAAAATCTTTCCAGTTATCTTCACGCGATCAGCTGTCTAATACGTTTGCAACATGACTATATACACTTTCACTGTCAAGGATGAATTTGTAATCACAATTTAAACTGCTCTTTCTTTTAAGTGAAGTAATTAGACTGAAATAAAAAATGAAGCATTCTGAAGCAACTTTTATTTGTTCCACGCGACTTTTTAGCATCTAGAAATTCGATTTTTTCGACAAGAATGTTTTGTAAGTCTCGTATTGTGGGAAAGTATTCTTAACTGATTTGTATCCCTCTATGGGTTTCTTCCTGCAGTATAAATGATAATACCCACAAAGTCTCGGAAAAGTAGAGAAAACGTAAAATTTATCTACTATTGATATGTAATTATCAGTACATACAGTAGAAAATATGATAATAATATATTGAAATACTTGAATGTATAAATATAAATTAGAGTATCTATAGCAAATAAAAATAGTAGAACATTATATGTATATAAATAAATATATATATATATATATTTAGAAAATATAACGGAGAAGAATATATCTATTGTAGATAAAAACATCTACTATAAATTAAGTTGAAGGTAACGCGGAAAAAAGTAAGAGGGCGGTTGCAGTTTGTTTACAAACTTATTTACACAACGTAGAAAAATAGAGATTAAAGGTCAGAAATATTAAAGAAAATTTTAATATTAACCCTCAGTATTCACATCTCAAAAAAGTTCCTATCTACCCACATTCGGGTATTTACAACCTAATGTTTTCTTTTGCTTATATCTTAGGTTGTAGTGCATTGATTTTAATCAATTTTTTTTTAATTTATCATTCAAGGACTGATAAAAAAAAGAATTTTTGAGAAAGTTTAAAATGTCGTAGTACAAAAGATATTTTGCAATAAAAAAAGAGATCGGAAAAAAACATCTGAACTATGTAAATCGGGGAGGGGGAGGGGGATTACGTTAACTCTTCGTGGGGAGTTAAAATATACATTGTATATCATAATATAAACTTAAAAATAATATTACGAGATCTTAGAACTTATGCTACATATAAATTACGTTATAAGGTAAATCAATGTAAATCGCAATCTTGTAAATTTAATATTAAACATTATATATAAGATATATCTCGTAAAATTAGAATTATATAAAAGTCTTAGAACTTTATGCCATATGTGAATTGTCTTATTCCATTTTTCGTATTTTCTGGGCGAAGGCTAAAAGCTGGCGAGAATTTTCCATCACAAATTTGTGTATACAGTGAAAATTGCAGTAACATTAAAATATAAGCGTCAAATGCATTTGCTGAAGATTATTTGTCCAACATTAGTGTCAAATGATAGCTGCTGTTATTCATCATGCTTTTACGTAAATAAAATGCAGAATGTACAAACTTATACAAGACGCACCTTATGCTAATCCCCGCGGGATACGTCAAAAACGATTTGAACGTACACGGAAGAGACAGTTCGATCCTTCTCTCAAGGCGTGGTCGAAGTAGATTCTATCTTCGCCGTTTATACAATTTTGTTCGTCGGAGACAGAGATACGAGAGTTAAATCCGAGAGTCCCCGCATTCACCGGCTCGAATACATCGAGTCCCGCACTTTGTTAGGCATGAGTCGTTACGTAATCTGGAAGACTCGGATATCAGCTGCGGCTCTCGTTGGTCGCGCAGGTGTCTTTCTCGGTTCACGAGAGATCGTTGGGATACAATTAAAGGCACACAGGCCGTAGCCAGCAGCGAAAGGAGAGCGTGAATTCAAATTCTACAGAATTTATTTTAACTTTGAATGACACCCATTGTTCCGTTTTCTTCTCAACGTTGACGCCACGGTGGATTAGTATTTTGCGGACACCCCGTGCGTTACGCAACCAAATCTTAAGTGTTCAGTGTTGCGAGATAGCGCAGATATACACTTGACTATTGATATATTGAAGTATGACGAATCCTATGCGTGAGATCTACGTGGGACCGAGCGATCTCGATCTCTTATGGCCGCGGGCGAATGACCAAGCTGATCGTTTGCTAAACGAAAGATCTTCATAACAACTATCCGCGTACGTCCGAGTAAATCGGCATTAGCCGCTAGTCCCGCGGGTCATTCACGACGATCCACAAATCAATGCTAATCGATGCGAGAGAATCGCGAGATATCGAGCACGAGGTACAATAGCGTCGATATCTTCGGCGTCAACCTGCCGTAACGTGACCCGGAAACAGA
>NW_017305569.1:2086912-2090509 GCF_001594115.1 Trachymyrmex septentrionalis | reverse complement strand
GGGGGGGGGGGTGTTTGTGTATGTATGTAGACACAAAGGCATAGTGAACGTGACTATATATCGATCTTATTTATTATGCTCTGTTTTGTTATTACACAATTTTATGTGTATTAATGACAAATATTTATAACTGTTGAGAATTATATGTTAGATTTTCCGCATCGCAGACAGTGAATAAATGAACAATGAATGCAATTATAAACATATCGCTCATTGTACCGCGTCATAATACCGGAAAACAGATAATTTGCGAATAAAACCGGTTTACAACCCTGAAATAAGCGAAGCTATTAAACTTCACATGTATAGTTATGACCATTGGAACTACTGATTGCTGTCGTTTAAGTCACGGGGCGATCGTCGTAAAATTTCTTCGACGTCGCGGCCGCGTGGAATCGCGCTGGCGAAATATCGCACGACAGATTGATTTTGTTGACGCAATGGCGATTTTCGCAACGGCCGCTGATAAACGGGGTACCCCGTAGTTTCCGCAGAAATGCAACGTGCGCAATAATAATACGAGCGCCCCGTGACATCGGCGTATAACGTCCAACTGTCGCCGCCAAGTCGGCGCCGCGTGTCACAGCCGAGAGCTGGTGTCAACCTACGCGAAAATCAACGCTATAATGTTCCCCCGTAGGCCTCGTGGTTCCTCCTGTCGGAGAAAATTGCGGAGGCGACGCGTCACATTGCAACCGTAGCGTCTTGCGAAACGGGAACACTCTGGGTCACCTCTATAGAGGTCCTCAAGTAAGAGATTGGACACCAGTCGTTTAACGGTGTTCTTTATATGTATATGTATATAGTTGCATAATTTAAACAATTTTTTTTATTTAAATCAAAAATATTTACCAAATTTTAATTCGAAGGTTAAATTAAAAAAATTCACCGAATAAATTTGAAAGATATTGCTTTGATGAAAAATACGACAACAGTCTAAATTCAGACTTTTTATCGGTCCGTCATAGTTTTCAACAGGCGACTTCAGAGATTCTCAAGTAAGAAAATTGGACACATACGTTCTCCATATTTTTCAAGACTTGTTTAAGGTAGAACGATATAGAAGATAGAAATAAAGATGATTAAGATAGAATGAGATGCATATCTCGTTCTACCTTAAGCAGGTACCGAAGAATATGGAGGACCAAATCTCGTATGTGTCCAATCACTTACTTGAGGATTTCTGGAGTCACCTACACACAACTGAAAATGTTCGCCGACAAGTACAAATCCATGAATGCAAGACGCGCGCCGAAAAGAAGCGCGGACTTTCCCCGAGATTCTCGTAGAGATGTGGAGACAGGAGATTTCTCGCGCCGATCTCGCGCGAAAACGTAAAGAGCCGTATATTCCTCCGTGAATCTACCTGTGCGTCTTTTCTCTTCGCCACCCACGCGCTCATTTCAATGCACATCTGTAGACATAAAGTAAGGCGATTGCCATCTTTTCCTGCTGGAATAGAACCGCGAGTTGTAGGAACACAATACTTAAGTCAATCCTCATGTTTCAGTTTGTGCCGAGTTGTGCAGAAATGACGTATTATCGTCGACTGGTTTCGACGATTAGTACGCTATCGATCAATGATGCTATATAAACAGATCGTCGATTCAAAGAACGCAAGAACCAGAAAACCTAGAAAGTCGATAGAAAGCGAACATAAATCGAGTAGCGGCCTGAATGTATTAACCAACGTCGCAGAATTCTCCGCGACGAAAAATAAGTTATTTCTTCAGGAGATCAATAAACTATCGATTATTGAATCTACTAACATTTAGAATTATGCACGCTCGAATTCCAACGGGTTCTATAAACTAACTGACTACTGCTACAGAAATTGCCCGACGGCGCTCGTACGAAAGACATTTCCTTCCACGCACTAGCTTCCTCGTTAGCGCAACGCCATGCGACTAATCGCTTAATTAATAGATGATAAATGTTTGCAATTCCACCAGCGAGCTCCGCAGATCTCCGTACGCAACTAGTTACCGGGTCCAATTAATTACGAAGCAGAACGATTAAATGTGCGGCTTGGTGTCATCGATTCGCCAGCAGGAACAGCAGGACATTCCTTCGTGTCATTCTTCCTCGCTTCCAAGAGTGGTCCACCACGAATTTTCTTCGTGACTTGACGCGCGATTTATTTCCATGCGTCGACAGGGTCACCGGGTTGCGATTCCTGATGTCGCGCGAGCACGCCAGAAACGCCATTTCAGCGAAGCTGAAATTATTGCATGAGGGCTGGCGAAGTGGGTTTAAAGTTTCGTTCATGGGGACCTTTAATTCAAGACCGACTGATTTCGAAAGTGTGCATTGGCATCGAATGACTCGCACCGAAATTCTCCGTGCGGATATTTAGTCGCGAGATATATAGTCGCGTTTCGATATAAAGAGAAAATGCAGAGACGAATAATTTCTTTATCATCTTCGCAAATCACGTTAACACCATCTTCGTTTTTTTTAAATTAAAATAATATCTTTTAAATTTCTTTGAGATTTTATTTGATAAATTTTTAAATTAAAGTTTTGTAAATTGTGTGACTCTAAAGGACTGAAGACTCAATAAAACGATGTGTTTTTCATAATAAAAAGTAACAGATGCATACATTGTATTGCAACGCAGACACGAATTATTACATAGGTTAGATCTATAAACTGGATAATGACAAAAACTGAGAATCATTGACAATCAGGTGAAGGATTTCATAAAGATCACTGCAAATCCAAGTGTAATAAGTGCTTTCATATATGTGTGATTTAATTTTCTGTGTAAAAATAGTATTACACTATATGTTTAAATGTGTCAATCCTTTTTTGATATGTATAACGTTACTTTTACATAAACTAATCGGATGTATAATATATATGAATACTTATTACACTTATTACACACTTGAGTTTTGTAGTGATAAACTATATAAAATTTCATAATTTTATTAACTTATTTATTTGATTAATACGATCCAGTAGTTGCGACCGCAGTACATCACTTAATTACGTATTAAATTCAAATCGGAATTTCGTCAGGAATGTTACAGATCGAGATGTCCTTGATTAGAGGACCCTGATAAATACTGACAAAGAAATCGCCCCCATTAAACTCTGGTCCGTATATGCCATTTCGAGGCAAAGAAATTGTCATCTCGGACACAGTTCCTCGTGCGAGCACGATCGTAAACAGGAATTGGTAATTGAAATATTAATGAGATGCCAGACACAAAACACGGTAGCTGTTCGTCGTGTATCTGCGTATACAAGCGCTATAAATGAGAGAGGGCTTGGTCACATTAACGTCGTCGCGGGTGACAATGTGAGTCGGGTTCCTATCAACGACGTGATCCCACCACTAACGAATTATCATCACTTCCCCAGTCGATTACGCCGGGACTATAAATCAAAACTTTTGTCATATCTCGCATCTTAAGAGCGCCTTCATCTCGACGAACACAGCCGACGCATTAACTAGTCCCACGATAAGCAGAGATCCTATTCCAAAATCCGTTTGAAGTACAGTTATTACGGTAGCTCTATACGAATACTATGTTGGCGGTTTCCGAAATATTTCACAAGATATAATATTACGTATGATAGAGAGTTGTG
>NW_017305569.1:2080204-2086812 GCF_001594115.1 Trachymyrmex septentrionalis | reverse complement strand
TATATTATATAAAATTAGAATATCTCTCGTGATTCCTTGTCGTCAAGATTTCTGCTAACAGCAAAGATGTAGATAGCGAGCATGACATGTTATTGGAAAACAGGCAATGATTTAGTGCAAAATAATTCAATAAAGTCTCCGTTGTGCAAAAAAAAAGAACTATTTGAATTATTCCAGAAGAGTAAATATAACTTGTCGTTTTCCATGAGTTATCCGCGGTAGTTCTTCAAAGTCCAGACGACGTGACAGCAGGACCGCCGCGAAGGATGCACCAAGTCGTTGTCGCACCAAGACCTCCCGTCGGAGAGATCTTTTTAACAGCTCACGGCTTATTCCACGGGGAACCCTGGGCAACGCGGAGTACATCTCTCGAGGGAGCCGTGAATGCGAGCCGTGGTACGCTCGTAAAAAGGTGAACCGGTGACAACCGCTATGACGCGGAATTTACGACGTCGAGGTCACAGCCCAGGTCGAATCGTGAACACCGCTGGACAAGTTGTCGTTGTTCGCAAAAAAGCCCCTCTCCGTCGCTTCCATTCCGTCGCGATCGCGGGTCCAGCTTAGGTACGATGGCAGCGTCTGGATGGTCAATAACGTCCTCGGAGCTCGTGTTTATCTCGATCGGCCGGAGTCGTCGGGATCACGTGTCTCTTCGGGAGGATAATCACGAGGACGGTTGCGGCGGGTCTCCGAGATGATTATTATCGCACGAATGGTACTTACAACGTGATTCAAGTGATCGCTCAATTTCTCCCGTCGATCTCTCGCACGAATCGCTTTCGATAGAACGTCGACGAAACTCGCGTCAACGATCCTATTTCTCAGAATTTTTTCCGCAAACATTTACATCACATATCTCATGTTATATGGTTTTAAAATTCTCGTTGACGTCTAATTATTAATATTCTTATAAAGATTATTGAATTGCTTCTTAATAAAAATTATTGAATTGCTTCAATTTAATAAGTAATATTACTATTCTGTATGTGTGTGTGTGTGTGGTTCTGCTCGTGATTGCATTTCAAGACTGAAAAAGATCTCGGCCATATTTTTTATGTAAAAACTTTTATATAAACTATTAAAGCTAGTAAGACATAAGAAAAAAGTTAATAATTGTTTATAAAATTTATGATAATAATTTAAAAATACAATAATATATTGATACCAAGTTCGAAGTTCTTTTAGAACTACCTGTTTGATAACTAAAGAAAACAAGCAATAAAAGTCTACAAAAGTTTGAACAATACACGCCGGCAGGAGTTCCGAGTGTGAGTTCCTCTCTGACACGTCTTTATAATCTATTAAATCCTCTCGTAAAAGATCTCAACATGCGGAGCAACTCAGAGTTATTTGCCTCTCGAAAGCAGGATATGCAATTGCTAACTCATTTTTACAAGTGCTCCCAACATAATTTATGCTTATGTTTAAACGCCTACAATTACTATAATCCAATTACTGTAATAACAATTATTATGATGATTATTATAACTGTTAATAGCTAACAGTTTATTAAAACTAGTTATAATTTATTAAAACTAACCTACATTTATGAAATCTGTAAGCGTTCTACAAAGGAAGAAATCAAGAATTTTGCAACTATCAGACTAAATCTGTTAATTTAATCAAAATTTTGTAATTTATACATTTGTATAAATTATTCATAAAATCTTTTCATAATATCTCTTTAAAAATCAGAGACTATACTCATCAGAATTTCAGTCAGAGACACAAAATTTATCTCAATTATTCACAAAAAAAAATTTACTGAAATACTTATATTAAAGCCAACTTTCGAGGATCTTTAACAATTTTTTTTCACAAATAACGCGTAAGCCGCGAATAATGAGCGTTTAACTTTTCATCGTAAAATTAATTTAATTTCTTCCTGCTAGCATTTAGAGGGAAGGAAGCAAGCGTCTCTCTCTTTGCTCCTTTTACGCTCATGACTGTATGCGATCATAACGATGAAGAAAAATCCTCGAAGGATACATCGCGATGACATTTGTTGTCGCGAAACACCCACGCGACGCAACGACAAGCGCAGGTGTGCCCTTACACCTCCTTTTTTTATATCGCGGAACTATTTCGCTCTACGACGTGGACGACACGCCAGTCCAGGAATGCACGCGACTTTCTTCGTCTCTTTATGGAAACGCGAGAAGTGTGCGAATCAGTTCCTCATGGTAGGCTCAAGGAGAGAAAGGTTGTGAAAACCGAAGGGAAAGATGGGGGTGGGAGGTGAAGGCGAATTCTCGCGTGGTTCTCGAGTCAAGTTGCACCTGCGTGATTCCTATTTGTTGCATGTGATATCATGCGAGCGTTCACCACGAAAGTACCCGACAACTTCAGGTGACCTGCATAATAATTAGTAAATCGAGCCCGGGGAAGCCTGTATTTCTGCATATCGCGCGACCATAACATTAGACTAAGTCCTCCATTAAACGTCGTATCTCACACGTAATGGCGTTGCGGTTATATTCAGTGACTCTTTCCATGTCGCAAAACAAGACGCAAACGTGCGCGAGTAACGTTCGTCAGGAGCAGCAGACCTGCGCGATCGCCAGGAAGAAAGAATTTCAAATCCTTTAAGTCTAAGTCGTCGCATTATCTGCATTACGAAGATAATTGTGGTAATGTTGCAATCTATAAGCAACGTATAATTTCAGAACTAACGGGACGAAAACAGTTATATTTAAAACCTGTCGCTCAGATAAATTTTACATTGTGACGCTAGAATATCTAAGCGATGCATAAATATCTACGATCATAACGTATTTTACTCGATGGCAATTGAACTACCGTTGGAATTTTTCTGAGACATAAGGTAAATGTCCCAATGACTGAATTAATGAATAATAAGTTATGATCAGTTCTATGCTATCAGTATTGATATTATTGATTATTAATTAGTAGCAAACAAAAAGAATTAATATTCAAAATAAACTTTATCGGTAATCGAAAAATATTGTCATTCAAATAAGAATATTTAAGTAAAATTTCATCGATGTATTACACCGTCGTTTGTACCAGTAACTGAACTTCTGATAGAATAAATTTTTTAAAAATTTAATTTTTAATTTTTTATAATAATAAAAAACATTACAATGTTTGGGTATAATATTTTGATAATTTTGAAAATGTAAATACTATGTCTTATTCATAAAATGATAAAAGGATGAATGAAAACATAGACTGTCCTTGTGAAACTTGAAATAAAAAAATATTTTGCAATAATTTGCAATTATATGGTTTCTTTTATTACTTACTTTGATACAAAATATTGAACTTCTTTTGTGTTAGTCATTTTCTCTCTTACGGTTTTTTTACAAAAATCTTAATAATTATGAATATATCGTTCATTTTTTTCAATCACTATAGACATATTTAGTTATTAAAACATTTACCTTATACTTACCTTTCTTGCCATTTAATTCTCTTGCTAGTTTGGCATCAGTTACAAATCTTAAATTTCGTGTCCAATTTCCGGAAGGACTCAAATTCCGTGAGACATTACTTTCGAAACGAGTAACTCTTTCGGACGAATATTCGTGGTACCGTTTGTCGTGAGAGAATTACCGGAATCACTCCTTGAAGAATTTGACCCAGCGGGTCGTCCACGGGAGTAAAGCGAGACATTCTGTGTGTTGAGAGAGATTGGTCGTGTTGTGTCGACAATGAAAACGAATTCCAGCCGAAAACTGTTTCACGGCCGGGAACTTGCAACTTGGTTATCAAGCAGGATCGAAGGAACAAGGGCGTGCACGGGACCATAATCGTGGATCAACTTCTGGCTGCGGACCTGTCCGCGCCACTTCGACCAGTCCGGAACACCGACTCTACCTATCTACCCTGTATCGCTGGTGAATGTTCTTATGTAGGCCCGAGACGACGTAATACGTACGCACGTATGCGTATGCGATCAGGGCGTGGCGCGTGATACCTCCGATTTGGGATCGACGAAAACCGATAATCGATGCTCGTAGTATTTTTAAGTAAGTAATATTCAGCGGAAATTTTTACAAATTTTCGCCACAAAACGTAGGTATAACAAATAAATTTACAAAAATATTTTATGTGTCTTGCGAAATGAAATACTTGACTAATTGCATTTCGTATCCGTTTTTTATTAAAAAGAATGAAATATTTGATACCTTTTTTACGTATTTAGCGTATATTTTTTCTTTTTTCGAAGAGGCTTTTTAAAGAAAGCTTTTTCTTCATCTTCGTATTCTTGTACATCTTCTAATAATTAAATTTTTTCATACTTATCCTATATATATTTGAATTCTTATCATATGTTTCGTCCTCTTCATCAACTCTTTAGCTCTCTCTTTCCATAATTTCCTTAGAATATTTCCTTTCAAAGTGTCTGTACAGATCTTCATTCCATAACTTACTCTGCAAATAATTATTAAAAAAATGCGTTATGTAAGCACGATATCTACTCGTATATAACAACTGCACATTACGTAAAAATATAAAATTATGAATATAGAAGTTAACGCTATATAATAAAATGCTATAAAAACGAATACGAATATCGATATACCAAAAGATTGAATCGCGTGGCGAAGCACGAAGCACCAAAGTGTCATGTATAATTAGGCAAGTCGGTGCTCGGTGGCGGTATCTTAAGTATCTTCCACCGTGGATAAGTGTACGCTTGATGTTGGCTTTAACGGCCCTTAGGACGCAGGGATTGTATCGCTTAAT
The DNA here is from genome assembly GCF_001594115.1 of Trachymyrmex septentrionalis. Taxonomy (NCBI): domain Eukaryota; kingdom Metazoa; phylum Arthropoda; class Insecta; order Hymenoptera; family Formicidae; genus Trachymyrmex; species Trachymyrmex septentrionalis. Next base: position 2,082,099 of record NW_017305569.1, on the reverse strand, counting down.
TAGCTCTACCCTCGACCGCTATCTCCTTTATGAAATCGTTAAGCGCCCCGCGCGCGTGCTTCTTATCGGATGTCTTAAGCCGCCACGTCTGTCTATCTCGCTCACGTTATCTCCTTGCAACTGCTACAAGTTAGTTAGTCTCTTATACTTACTCGGTTATTCCAACATAATCATATTTCCGATATGGGAAATGATATGGGACATATCATTATTTACAGAGCGACTGAAATCCATTAAGAATTGTTAGCGCCGAATTGTTAAGGAAAAGTGTGTTCGTGAGAGGCGAGAGATAAGAGAAATTACATGCCCTTTGGAAACGAAATGATCCCGAGGGATCATTTGTAATTCAACAGAAATGGATGCGATAAATTTTTGGAGACTCGTGCAAGTCGGGAGAGCGATGAATACATTTGTCATTGTTCTCAACAACGTGAAAATCATGCGTGAAGTAGAAATCTTCTGCTGATCGTCAAGAATACAAACAGCAGTAACGTTGTAGTCAGCAATACCTTGCGATCATGACATCTCGTTTGTCTCTCACTATTCAAGCGACGGTTAACCGTCCCTAATCGGCATCGATGCATTCGAACGGCATCGATGGGATTCACACGATTGAAATTCGTCACGCTCCGCCCAGCGTCTAAATCGACGATACGGGCATTCGCTCGCGATATTCTTGCACGCGGTATATCTGCGCGAGTTGACGAGAAAAACAGCCTGGTCATCCTAGAACGTCGACTGAAATATCAAGGTTGCTTGAGTATGTGGAACGCATTAACCCCTGGGATGACAATGTTCTTCTCTCGCTTTCTCGTAACGGTTACGCAAATTCAGGATCGGTACCGTGAGATACGAGAAACTTGGTTCGCCATCGAGGAAGATTAGAACCCGCTAAACCGCCGAGCGGGTTCGAAAGTGCATCGAAATGAATAGCTAATCACTTCACTCTGGCTAAGAAGCAATGTCGTTATTACGAAATTTCCACTTTCGTGTGAATTATGTACTAACGAATTTTAATACAGATTAAAAGTTTTAACATGAATGTTTATTGCACAATAACTGTGACAATCAACGTTGCAATAATCATACAGTAAAGAGTTAAGAAATATTTTCAAATTTTATATAATAGTTTGCGCTAATTTTTATTACCTTATATTCTAGTCAAAATGGATAAGACGTATAATATTAATCTTCATCTGAATGTTTGACAATAGAAATCGCGAATCAGTAGAAACTAACCTATGTGACTCTTAACGCGAAGATACATTAATATTTACATTTTAGTAAGACGTTACATGTTTCAATCTTTCTTCTTCTCTTTCTCCTTCCATCGTCCTTCCCTTTCCCCAAGGAAGTTTCTTTGAACAATTTCCTTGGCACAATCGGTATTTAGTAACACATCGTGCTACCGTGCAGATAGAATGGCAGCTGAAAAGGATGGTAGCGGAAGAGATGAATCATGTGAATGGATATGGTGCCATTTTACATTAAGTTTAAAGAATACAATAACGTGCAAATATTGTAACAAGACGTCTAGAAATGACCATTTGGAAAAAACGGTATGGATGGAACATTTATACAGAGAGCATAAAATACATGATGAAGGCAAATTAAAATGGAAAAACAATATCGACCCTCTATGGAGATATTTCAATAAAACAGTCCACTCGTATATGTATACCGTAGAATGTACGTCATGCGACAATTTATTTCATTGTATGCATAAATCATGTTTAAAATATCATCTAAAACAAAATCATTTAGAACTAATAATAGCTAGGATGCAAATAGATATGATAGATAATTCGTTATTCGAACATTTTACAATTTCCATGGAAAGTGTTACCGTAAACTGCAATCAATGCAGTTTTAATATGGATATATTATATTAGACA